>NW_012267367.1:4773115-4813492 GCF_000151885.1 Dipodomys ordii
ATTGTAATGGTCCATGTATTTCAGAAACTTGCTTGTTCACTAACGTTCTTTCCATCCTTTTTCCTTCTTTCTTTCTTTCTTCCTTTCTTTCTTTCTTCCTTCCTTCCTTTCCTTCCTTCCTTCCTTCCTTCCTTCCTTCCTTCCTTCCTTCCTTCCTTCCTTCCTTCCTTCCTTCCTTCCTTCCTTCTTTCTTTCTTTCTTTCCTTCCTTCCTTATTTAATTGAAAGTACTCAGGTTGGAACTCAGGGCCACACATTTGCTAAGGAGGTGCTCTAACCCTTGAGCCCTGTCTCCAGTCCTATTGTATCTATAATTAGCACCATTTACTTGGCTCAAAAACTATATACTTTTCTATTGTTATTCAATAATTTGGAGGGTGTGAGTCTTGTGTTATCAACTAGATAACACTTCTGAAGGGCAATGTCCATTCAAGTAAATGTTAGTTGATTGAATGGATAATGGTTTCACGGTTTCTTTGTGGGCACTCAAGGGTAGATAACTCAAAACAGATGATTAAGATACATAGTGTATTATTTCTGAGTTTTATTGTCTAATGAAGTACAAGATAAGTGTTGCTTTGATATAAAGTCAGCTGAAAAAGGGAAAGAAAAAATCTTTTTGTGTTTAATTAACTAAGATTCTGTGGAGGTCCAATTAAACAAGCTGGTGCCAACAAGAAATTAATCAGTGGATGAGAAAATATCAGTGCTCATTATAATGCTTTCCTCTGTGTTGGGTATAGTAGGTAACTAACAGATACCCCTGCTCTCTCCTCCATCTGCTAGATTGAACCTGTTGTGAATGATCAGGGTAAAGTACCTGAAAGAGAGCTGTATTGAGTACTTGTTTCTTTTTTCTAAGTTGACTAAAGTGCCCACCTGGCCATAGAGTAGTAGAAAAATGTCTCACAAGAAGTATCATCTATTGAGAAATTCTTTGTGCACAGGTATTGTTCTGATTGATTTGTATATACACCATTGTGCCTTCTCACCAATTCAAGGAGGCATATGCCATTATGAGTGCCACTTTGCACTGGAAAAAATTAAGGTTGAAAAAAATGAAAATAACTTTCCCAGCATCATACCATGAATACGTGGTGGCATCAGGATTTGGATTCAAGAAGGCAGGCTGGCTTAGAATTGTTCTTTTACCAATTACCTGGGGAAAAATCTCAAGTCCAAGGCTAAATGTAAGAAGCAAAGGGAGATTTTTGTTTGTTTTTCTCAGAAAGACTAAAAGGTTAAAAGCCAAGAACATGGGTCAGGAAGGCAAAAATGACGTAAATTAGAGTAAACAATTCAGCACTAATGCATGAATAAAGTGACATGCTGAAATCCAATTTGTGTGTGCACGTGTGTGTGTGTGTGTGTATGCATTGGCATTGTATTTGATTAGGTCAGTGCTATCTAGGGTTGGACAGTGTCTAACTTCATACAAGTCATGCTCTAGTTGAGAAGAGAATAATTGCATATGGAAAAGATTAGTAAATTTTATAGCAAAGTAGATACTCTGGGGCACCTGAGTGGGCATCATGGATCATATAGAGACAGTCTCTTATCTGTTGTCCTATGCAGGTTGGCATTCTGGGCATCGTCTTTCCTGGAATCAAACACTATGAACAGGGAGGGAGAGTTGTTTCTACAGTCTATGGGATTATATTTACGGAGAAGAGTAAATTTGGGAAGGCCAGCAGCACATCTCTGACTTGCCCAGAGAGCCTTCTCAGCTTGTTTGTGTTCCTATTCGAGTCTGGCTGTTAGATGCCAGTCGTGAAGGTCTTCTGTGAGAAAGTTTATTTCCTTACTGTATTTGGCTAAGACAGCGGTCCTGTGGGTGGCTTCAGTATTAAGTTTGGAACAGAGGAAGTATTGCAACACATGCCAAGAATTGAATGTTTATTTTTAAAGCTATAACCCTCCTTGGTTAACAGCAGACTCATATGTGGTAATTGGTGAAAAAATGGAGACTGGTATGATTTTAGTGACAGGTATATTCTCAAGATGATATTCTCAAGAGGTATGACTTTCTTTCAAGAGCCTTTCACAGTCTCTCAAATTCTTTCTTTATTCTTTATTTTGTTCCTGCTCTCACTCCCGCTACTATGTTTTAGCATCGCAACATGCTTTGTGACAGAGGTAGATTGTTTTATTCTAGGAGAAGGAAGTTATATTTTGTTGTTCTATGTTACTGTGTCCTGTTCTACGTGAGTGCTAAAACAGAACAATTTGAGAATAAATCTGGGAAGCGGGCTTCATGATGAGGACCAAGTCAGGACCAACAAGTTACTTGCAACCTGGGATGAGGACGATCTTCAGGAGATCTGCAATGCATGGATGGGGGGATTAGAGATGCCAATGGCACCATGGCCTCTTTTCGCCCTTTCCTCTCGTGTCCCTTAATTGCCTTGATATGGTGTGAGTGGGTACACCGATGAGGTCAAGGGGCGAGAATTCTAGATCTCAGAAGTTTACATGCCAAGCAGAACCACAGTGTGTGAAGAAATTGGGCATCTAGCTGGCCATCAAGCCTGTCATCCTAGCTACTTCAGAGGCAGAGATGGGCAGATTGGTGTTCAAGCATAAAACCTTGGGCATTAAAATTCACAAGCCTCTCTCTCACCCAATGGCTCCACGAGTTGGGAAGACTACAAGCAAGGTGATTGCTCTGGTGAGGCATTAGGGAAGTGTGGAATAGAGGCATTGCCCAGGGGTGGTCTATTCTCCCCTTCCTTAGGTGTGGCTCCTGGAATTCAGGAGACTCTTTCCATAAAGACCCTGGACTGCCAAGCTGTCTGCTTAGGTGATCTTGCCAGAAAGATGGAAGCAGTGCCTTCATCAGATAGCTGCCAAGGCAAGCTGTGCTCAGGGTTCTTATCCTGTGTCCACCTTTGAAGTGTGCTTTCAGTTAAGCAATTGATGGATGCGATTTTGACTTTACTTAACATTCAGTATTAACTCGTGCTTCGTCTTGTGAACTGTCAGAAGAGGTTGTAGAGATAGGAGAATGAAGCTTTGGTGAGAGGTATTCATGGTGAACTGGCATCACAGTGATCTAAACTGTCCTCATCCATGTGATTGAGATGGGGAGGAGTGGAAAGTGTGGTGAGAGGCCCTCCTGCCTCTTCGATTAAGTGCGCAAATCTGTCACAACCTTCAAGTGATATCAAGGATACTTTAAACTGATTTCTAAAATATCACAAAAAAGGAGCTCAAGAGAGCAATGCGATCTGAGTCTTAAAAAAACATTTATCCACGAAAGGCAAAAGAAAGTGTGGAATTTTGATCACACAGATATATAGTTATATAGTCATAAAACACAAGCAAATATTTATTATGCATGCATGTACATGTTGACTGATTGACTAATAACTACATTCCAGCAAGGAAAATAGGAATATAATGGAGATAATAGATGAAGACCTCAAGACTGATTGGAAGAAAGGCCCCATTCTCTTTTTGCAAGAGCAGATCTACAGACTATGCAAGGCAGAGAGACAGACATGAATACCAAGCATCAAGACCAAGATGGACAGAACCAATGATGTGGCAGGAAAGCATTAGAAAACATTAGAGCCAAATTCCCAAGTGAGCAGAAGATGGCAGGTCTCACGGTGCACACAAACCATCAGTAACCATAACTGCAGAGCTACTGTGGCCTCTGGGTGCACAACCACGTGTATTTTACTTTGGAAGATAAATGCTGATTAAAAAAATTAAGGTAGTATCATTCACTATGCCTCATGGCTGGAACATCTTTGCTAACAAGGAAAGGGTTTAACCCTGGGTCCCCATGGCAGAAGTTCTTTCAGAGTCCTTTAATGACTTGATCTTTTCTTTCTTCCTCTCTTTCTTCCCCATGACAGTCGCAGGCAAGTTGTTGCTTTGCGATTGCTGTACTCTGGGAAAGCGCTACTGTTGCCCACAAGTCTAGTTAAATTGGCAAATGCTGTCTCTCTGGCTTGCTTGTCCTTGGTTTGAGTTTTCAATTTATGTCACCACAACCATAGATCCATATGGAGAAAAGAGCCTAGCTGTGGACTTTTAGCTTGGGCAGAGCCCTTCCCATCATTCAGCTTTGCTCACTGGAGACTAGAGATAGAGATTGATGTTGGACCTAAAGCCTCATGAATAAATGACTGTGTCTTGGTTCTTCTCTGCATATGTATTCTTCACTTTCTTCAAAAGGGAGTTTGTGGGAGGGCAGAAATCAAGGCTTTGCAATTCTCTATCTTGGCCAAATGTACTTCTCTGAATGCCCACTTGTCATATGATTTATGACTCATACAAGCTGAGGAGCTAGAGCAAGGAATTTGGACCCAGGGCCAAGATGCTAGGAACTAAGAAACCATGGAAATTAAGAAAATTTTTCATTCGTTCTCAATCATTCTAACAATGTACATGTCAGCACTGCATAAAATAGAGTTACAAATGTACCTAAGACAGGGAAGCTTTTGTCAGAGAGCTGACAATTTTTCCAGGCAGACAGACTTACAAATGAATGGCTTTTATCAGCGGGAGGAAGGCCAGGCTGAAGAGAAAGGTTAGAAGCAGACTTTAACCGCTAAGAGAACTTTTTCCTTCACGAAACCCATCCTCATTCTCCTCTTCTTCTTGTCTTCTTGTCCACTCTTGTCCTTTTGTAGTTCAGTAACGTATGGCACATTTCAATAGACATAGAGATTCTGTTTTTGAAAGCTTTCTTACCTTGAAAAGACATTATATACTAGTAACTAATATGTCAGTTCCATCCACAGCCCCTCTTTCCCTCAATCTTTTCTTTTCCTTCTTTCAAGGCATCAACAAGAGACATTGCGGTCAAGATATTTTGGCCTGTGTCTGAATTAGAAAGAAAAAAAGGAAATACAAGAAGCTTTGATAGAGAAGCCATGTTCATGGAGGGCCATGTGAGCTGTCCCAGATCACTAAGAATCAGTGTTGGCATCTGGGACCCAACCCTCAATCAGTAACAATACACCTTTTCCTGGTCCTGTCCCCTTCATATCTATATCTTCCCCAAGGGAAGACTGAGTAGTAGGCCATGACATGATAGACGTATGTGTCGCCATATTGGTGATGGAAGCTCAATAATGGAGCCTTGTGGACAAAACCAGGGCTGAGAATTCCTGAGAGGGAGTAGTCTGAAGAGATTGGGTTCTTTTTCTTTCCACCTGGAAGAGAGAACTTGTGATGTCACACACACACACACACACACACACACACACACACACACATTTTCTTCTACTAATGGAATACTGGGCTGGTTCATACTGGATACATGACTAATATTCTTCAAGTATCATTTTCCTCTTCTATCATATATCAGTATTTTGTTTAACTCACAGAACCATTATGCAGACACAATGATATTCTGTATATATAAACACACATGGCCCTTGGCACAGGAAAAAGAGGAGGAAATGACACTTCCAATGCTGTTATTAAAGTATGGCATTGTTAGGAAAATCAAAGCATGGGCTAGTATAGGTTCAAGGCAGGCTCCCTTCCTCTTGATGGTTCACAAAGAAACACTAGATATGAAGATGAGAGTTTACTTCACAGCCATATTTTTGGTGCTATGCTTGGACCACTATTTGGTTTGATGCTATGCTTGGACCACTACTTTGGTTATCTATTATGCCACAAAACAGAGTGCTCAAAATCATAGTTTGAAACAATATTTATTGACTTTTTATCCTGTAACTTGGGCAGGATTTATCTCTGCTTCTTTAAGCATTAGCTACTATGGCTCATGCAGGAGTTCCAGCAGGGGCCACAGGAACAACTTCCAAATTGGCTCACTCAGCCAAGATGGCTGGCAAATAGCTGTTGGTTGTTGGAGGAGAGCTTAGTTGGAGCTCTCAGTGAGGGCTTCTGTTCTCTACCCCTGGGTTAATTTGGGCTTCTCATAGCACAATGCCTGAGCTTCAAGAGAGTGTCCTCAATGTAAACATTTTAAGAAGATGAAACTTTCTTTATATCGTGCTTGCTAATGTCCCCTGAGCCAGAGTCAGTCCTCGGTCATTGGGAGAGGAGATATAGGGATTGACACAAACTATGGATGAGGGCAACCTCACCAAAGTGAGGTTGTTTGCACCTAGAATTCTGTGAGGCCAGAACAAATTCTCAAGCCACCAGCTTCTAAGGTTCATTGTAATTGATGCTTATGAATTATTCTTTGAATCAATGCATGAGTGGTCTTTAAATAGCCTCAGATGAAGCCAAGAAGCCTTGCTAATGTGCTGTTTCCCTCGCCCTCCATTTTCCAAACCACAAGTGTTTCAGAGCAATGTGTAAGGAGCCCAGGCCTGTGTGGATCAATGATTTGGGCCTAATATGCACAGTTTTCTTGAGTATGAACTGAACTATCTAAAACTGTCTTTAGATCTGCTCACCTCCCTCTGTTCCCTCTCCATGCACAACTTTAAGGGGAAAAACACATATTGACAAGAAATGAATTTTCTGAAAGCAGCAGCAGAACCATTGTATTTCACTGGGAGGTGAACATTACCTGAATAAATGAATAAAAGGCTTTATTTGCAAAAAGAAGAAAATTCCATTCAGTGATCGAAATAACTTGCTCTTTTATAGCTTACAATGTTAATTAACCTCCCCTCCCTCTCTTCTTCTGAAATGAGCATGTTTTAATTGTTGTCTTTCCAATATCCCCTATTTTATGCTTGCAATTTCCAAATTGATACAGCACCTGCTAGTGAGATCTTAAAAATAGGCTTGCATTACTTTGGAGAAGACAATTTTCAATTAATTATAAATGATTTCATTTCAAAACGCAGAAACCTACTGTGAATCTCGAACCTAATACTTATCTTCTTTAATTGCATGAAGGAGAATGCAGAAATACATTTGGTTGAATATGTAATTGGCATGCTCCTTTGGAAGTTTCTGTTTTAGCCTATTTTAGCATCACGGGGAATGTACTTGACTCCACTCTCACCGAAAGTTTTCATTCCTTTGGTATTAAAATAATTGAGGAAATTTAGGAGTAGAAATGCATAGACCATAAGTGGGGCACCCATGGGCGGATTGAGGGAAGGAAGGTGTCACAGCTCTCCCTGGGTGTCCTCTCTGAATGTCTTTCTGCAGATGAAGCTGTGCTTGAAAATGTGCCATGTTGCTTTTAGAGACAGAGGCATGAAAACAACCACAACATTTTGTTGTTTCCTCCTTTCTCTCTTTTGCTTCTGCCAGAACTTCCTTCTTTGTTCTAAACTTACCTCAATGCATATTCCCCAAAGAATAATAACAATATTATTATAATATAATGTTATTATTATTATTGTGGTACTAGAGTTTGAGCTTAAGGCCTTTTACATACACTGTACCATTTGAACCACACCCCAGCTCTTTTTTTTTGCCTTAGTTAGCTTCTCAGGTAGTGCCTTGCTTTTCCCCTGGCTGGTTTCAATGGAAATCCTCCTACCTCCCCATCCCATATAGTTAGGATTATAAGAAAGCATCAACACTACTGGCCCAAGAATTGTATTATTTTGGTTTTCTGTCTGTGTATGTGTGTGTGAGAGAGAGAGAGACAGAGACAGAGAGACAGAGACAGAGAGATAGACAGAAAGAGGCAGACAGAGAGAGAGAGAGAGAGAATGTGTCCTGGTCCTGGGGCTTGAACTCGGCCTGGGCATTATCCCTGAGATTATTTTGCTCAAGGCTAGCAGAATTGTATTATTGATTAGGCTTTTACAGTGGCCTGGCTGGCTGGCAACACAATTTCCATGTAATGTACCCAACTCTAAGATGTGGCTGTCCTTATTCTTTTATAAACGAAGAAGCTAAAGAGTAGAAAGACAAAGCACCTTGTGTAAAGTCACACAGCTTGGTTCTGAGCTTAATTCCTAAATCTGTTTTCTCAACCAGTGCTTTATTGCTTTCCATAGAAATATACCAGGACCCATGAGGCTGATTTTCCTGGTACAGGCGATTTCTCTAAGGAAAAGCACGCATTGGAGGCGAGAGAACAGGATTATGAGAGGATGGCTTCAAGAGCAGCAGGTGTTAGATCTGTTTTGGCTGTCTGCCTAACTTTGGGCAATTTATTTCATGTTGTTAAGCTTTAGTCTCATGTATAGAAAGATAATAATAACAAAACAATACCAACCTGAGAGAAGAGAAGTGCAGTGGTTAAAACTGTGATCTATTTGAGGAAAAAATGAAGTAGTAATATATGCTACAACACAAGTGAACCTTGACATTGTTATGTAAGTGAACTAACTATACATTATAAACAACATTATACATATTGTAATATTGTTTATTTTTAAATGTCCAGAAAGGGAAAATCCACAGTGATAGAAAGTAGATTATGGCTGTCTGGGCCTGGGAATGGAGGGGGGGATGGATAATGGGAATGGGATTTCTTTTTGGAAATGATGAAGATGTTCTAAATTTGATTGTGATGATGGTTGCACAACTGCTTGAACATACAAGAACTATTTAAATACATGCTTTAAAAGGATGCATTTTGTGGTATATGGGTTACATCTCAGTAATGCGGTGATTAAGCAGGTTATGGTAATATAGGTTTATAATCCCAGTACTTTGCCTTCCCAAATTTCACAGTGAGGTGCTAGATAGATAAAGAAAAATAATGCTGCTAGTTTTACAAACACAGGGGGCCCTAGTGGCTCACGCCTATAATCATAGCTAGTAGAAGTCTGAGTTCTGAGGGCTGTGGTTTGAATACAAAAGCTGACCTGTGGCTCAAGTGGTAGAGCTCCACTTGAGCTCCAGTACTGGTACATGTGCATGTGTACATGCAAGCACACACTCACACACATACACACACACAATGGGAGACAATAGTCTTGCCAAAGTTGGTATTGGACCTGTCTCCATCAGCATGTTGATGATGGTGAAACGGTTGAGGACCTCCATGATTCCACTTCTTCATCAGTAAAAGACCACACCCTTAATCATACCCCAGAGTGGGTGCCTGGCAACTATAAGCTCTTAATAATTCTTTGTTCTTAATAAATGTACGTTGAATGAGTACAACCTGTGGTCTATGAATAGTGCTTAATAAGTGCAGCTATCAATAATCACATCTGAGTTTTTAGGGTTTTATTATATCTGGTAATTATTAGAAATTCCATAATGGGATCAGTTATTAAAAGTCAGGAATAATAGACAGAAAGAGCACACTGCTCACTGACCTGGGAGACTCTGCTATGGGGTTTAAAATCATTTTTCTTAGCTCTGTGACCTTGATCATGCCAACTGGACCAAGTTCAGAGGTAGTTTGAGGCTGTGTGTAGACAGAGATGGAATGCCCATTCTGTCTAGACAAAAAAAATCCTCTGCTGCTCACAAAGATTCTCAGGAGTTATTTGCCGAAGCCTGCCTCATCCTCTTCAATATTCCAGTTTCTCCATGTGCCCTTGGGTGCACTTACACTTGCAATCTGTCCTTTGTTCTGGCTTGGCTTCAGAACAACTTGCAGCTCACATTTTGTTCAGGAATGATAATCTACTCAGTTCAGGCCACAAAGTGCAGCCATCCCTTCTGTTTCCATCAGATGAACTATGGTTTATTTGTCAGTGATTAACATTGTTTCCCAAGGCCTATCAGGAGCAGATGGTGACAGAAGCCTTTACTCAATGAAAACATAAACAAACTTAGGAATCTCAACTAAGTAATACCTGGAAGTCAACATGAAGTAAGGGAACCTGTTTTTTTTTTCTTTTCTCATTTGCTAAATTGAACATCATCCAAAAGCTACAAGACCAAAGGAAGTTGAAGGAAGAAGAAGAAAAAAAAGATGATTAGATTCATGAATACAGTTTCTCTAGTGTGGTCATGAAACTTTTGGGAGACTGGCACATCAGAGCCAAGAAAGAGATTGCACATCCTTGGTTGCTTGATTCTGGAAAGATGGTGCATCTCTGAACAGCTATGCCTTTGGCACTATTCATCACTCACCTTGCTAGTTGCCAGGAAGAGAAACGAAGGGCTGCACGCATGACTGACAGAGCTGGGCCTTTCACGAGCCGCATCTTTCTGTTTGAAGGGGTGAGTTTGTGTGGAAGTCTCCAGTCCTCACGTCTGCTATGAATCATTTCTGGAGAGAGCCTGTCATGGCACACCAAGAGTCTGATACAGGCTGATATGTAATTGTGGCCAAGGAATCTGGGAAAGTAGCATTGTGATAAAGTTGTTTCTTATTTGACTTGCCTTTCTTTTAAAATAGAAACTTCTGTTACTCACAAGAAGGTGCCAGAGGCTGTTTTTCTGTGCACAAGTGCTTGATTTTTAAGCAGCCTATTTTTGTCATTCTTTCCCACCATTACTAGTTCATGTTACTGTTTAAGGGGCAGTAGAGGTATGGCTCATGCACTCCATGATCAGTAGTGTGGGCAAATGGATGGGTACCGTGTGGTTTCCTTGGCTCCTATCCGATTTGGGAACTGGAGAAGTCACTTTTCCAGTAAAAAAAATAGAGTTGCTGAATATAGAACAATGGCTGGAACCAGATTTCCCCTTGAAAATGCCTTCACTTCAGATATGTACAATGACTACCTACTAAGGATAGGTCCCATGCTAGAGACTTTGGAAGCTATAAATAATAAGACTTGTTCTCTGAGCTCCCACGAAGAGCCAAATGTAATCAACATGTAATCAACACCAGCAATAAAATGATGTGTCTTAGTATTAGAGGTATGCCTAAAATACAGGGTAGAAGAGAAGGGGTGGTACTTTCTTCCTATGGATATCAGAGAAGTCTTCATATTGGAAGTGGTGTCTCCTAGCTTTAAAAAGGAAGAGATGTTCACCATATGTAGAAGGTATGGAGGGAATGCCAGGCAAATGGCATCAATGTGTAATCATTTATCCTGACCTCAGGAAACTGATACAATGTAACAAGCATTCTCTCCAGTGAACAACATCAAGGACAATGCTTATGTCCTTGATACATCACTGGATGAGGAGCAAATCAATGTATACTAACATTTATACACGGCAGCATGACAGAATGGAGGCACTGATGACATTTTGGACTTAGACTTCTCTTTTGTCAGGCTGTCTAGTGCATTGTGGGATATTTGTTGTTGTTTGGTCATGGGGCTTTAACTCTGGGCCTGGGCACTGTCCCTCAGGTCTTCAGCTCAAGGCTAGAGCTCTACCACTTGAGCCACAGCACCACTTCCAGCTTTTTTTTTTTCTGCTTATGTGGTGCTGAGGAATCAAACCCAGGGCCTCATGCATTCAAGGCAAGTGCTCTACCACTGAGCCACCTTCCCAGCCCCACATTGTGGGATATTTAACAGCACATCTCTAGCTACAGTACACCTTACCCGCTTACCTTTACCAAAGCATGTCTCCAGGGATTGCCAAAGTCCCCTGGGAGACAAAAGTGTCTGAGAAATATTGAAGTAGAAAGGTAGGCAATATAATTTTGGAACTGAGTAATGGTTAAGGGTATTGAATAGAACTTTAAAAATATTAGACACCCAAGCATGAAGATCCACATCTGCAATCCTAGCACTTGGGAAGTTGAGGCAGGAAGATACTGAGTTCAAGGTAGGCCTTAGCTACCTCAACCCTCAGCCTCCCCTAAACCACACAGCTGTTGTCAGAATGAGACAGGAAGCAGGTTGAGGCTTGGAGTTCAGGGTAGGCCTGGGAGACATAGTAAGACCCTGTCTCAACCCACAGCCACCTCAGAAACATTAGACCCTTGAAGGTCTAGCTGGAACGGTTTGACTTCTGTGGACGATTGTTACCTGTTATTATATAAATAAGTCCCTTAAGTTATTTACCTGGAGACTTGCTGTGTACATAGTCTTGATCATGGTGAGAAAGAACTTGATGACATACCAACAGATGTGATGCAGCACATCAATCCAAATTACTTTCCATTTGGAACTCAAACTTGAAATAGCCTTGTTTTGCTCAGTCTGTGGAGTGTTTCTCAACTGGCAGCCAAATCAACCTTGCAGTGAATTTCCATATCAGCCATGGTGAATGATTCTAACATTTCCTTGTGAGTTGACCCCAGAGTCTTAACACATGAAATCCACTTTTAAATTATGTACTAGATGTGTATAAGTTTACACTGCAGGTTCTTCAGGACCTGTTAAGGTGCATAGAGAAGGCATTTCTATGACATTACACAGATGTGTTAAAGTAACTGTGGAGCATGAAACTTGAGATTTTTGTTTTAGAGCCATACAATTATGGAAAATACAAATATGAATGCAACAGCATCTTGTGAGTCAAGAGGTCAATTCTTGTAAAATCTGGAATTCATGGTAAGCTCAAAGAAGCTGTATAACCTCTCTATCAGTTTCTCCCTTTGTAAAATGAGAAGATGCAAATATACAGAACTAAAAGAAGGTGATCCATGTAGGCCATCAGCATAGTACTCAGCTTTCAGTAAGTACACACACACACACACACACACACACACACACACACACATTAACTGTAATTTATTATCTCAAATATTTTAAATGCTATTCTAAGTGTATGACTAGATGTTCTGAGAACATTGGAATTAGTCTCTTTTTTTTTCAAAACAGAACTCAGGGCCTAAGCATTGTCCTTTAGCTTTTTCTCTCAAGACTGGGACTTTACTAATTGAGCCACAGTTCCACTTCTAGCTTTTTGCTGGTTAATAGGAGATAATAGTCTCACAGATTTTCCTACCTGGGCTGGCTTTTAACCATGATCCTCAGATCTCAGCTTCTTGAGTAGCTAAATTTACAGGCTTGAGTTCATCACACTCTACTGAAATTATAATAATAGCAAATGGACAAAGGAATAGGAGAGACCCACTGTAATCCTTAAGGATGAATTATGTAAGAGAAGCTTGACAGAATATGGGGGGCCCCAAGAATATGGGGCTAGGTGGCCTTGACTTTCCATCTGCAGAAGTGGCCTTCTAGAGATGTCTGTGAGCCTCACTTTCTCTCCAGGAGTTTGTTGCTCAAATGTCTCCTTCTTTCTCATTGACATCCTCCATTCACCACTTAATTTAAAAATTAACTGCTTGCTCTGTCACACACTATCCCCTTTCTTGCTTCATTTCCTTCCTTGGCACATGTCATCATCCAACATTCTACTGACTGGTTTTATCTGTTGCTGTATCACTTTACTCAGCAGAGCAGAGGCTTTATTATTTATTTATTTCACTATTGTTCATAGTTTGATAGCTACATGCTAATATCTAGAACAATGCTTGGCACAATCTTTGAGTTCACTGAATGTTGCTCAGTAAATGAATTCTAAGCCTGTGGGGAGCACCAAGAGGTGAAAGAGCATTGCTTTGGGAGCTGCAAGTAATCTGAAATGGCTTAAACGTAAATTATGTACTTGAAGAAATGAGAGGCTAGCTTGAAGAAGCAAACAGTGACCTCACCAAAGAAAGACCTCTAGTCTGTCTGATGAACTGGGGGGAAGTTTTAAGGACTGATAATATTTTCTTTCTGTTAAGTTCACTGTGAAAGTTTTTTTTAAAGGAATTAGACTAAAGACAAATAGATAAATCTCTTGAGTCTTGTCTGTCAAGGGAAAATGGAAAAAGTCCAGAACAAGGCATAGAGAATATGGCTTAGTTAAGCATCTTTAGAATGAGCAGCTGAGTGATAAAATTTGATGACCAATTGAGGGAGAAAGGTAACTGGACAGTGGGAATCCATGATTATTTCAAGAATTTGAATGTGGGCATTCAGAAAGTCAAACAGCAGGCATAAATGAGACAGGCAAAGACAATCCACAGCTGGAGTGTTTTGGGGGATGCCCTCCCTCCAATTCACAGCAGGGCTCCAAACAGCAATAGGGGCAGAGTCCTGCTGAGATGGTTCTGATTGCTTTCCTTTTGGCTGATTGGCTCAATGCTCTGCCTCTGTCTTGGCTTAGATGAATCCCAGAGATAGTCACTGAACTTGAAACTTGAGTGTCTGAATGTGGTTTATTAGGAAGATGACCCTAGAATTGCCTAATAGAGGAATAGAAACACTGAATAAAGAAGGGAAATAAGTGAAGAGTAAATTAATGTGCAGGTCTCTATCAGCAACGGACACTCAGGTCCACTGGGAATGCTTGTGCAGTTAGGTTGTAGGGACAGTAGGGACAGCATCATCTCTGGACACGTTAGAAGTACACATCCTAGGCTTCATTCTAACCTGATGAATGAGCATTTTTGAAGATGGGGCCACTGAGACTACTTCAATAAATTTCACAGATGGCTCTTATAGAGCTTTTTAGGGCTACTGGTACAGAGCACATCTTAGTGCTAGCCTTGATGTAGAGCAAAATGTTGGGTTTAGGTAAATAATAATCTTGTGTCATGAAATGTATTCCAAAATTACATGCAAATTAGGCTGACCAGGTATGATCTGAAAGCACTGTAGGAAAAACGGAAACTGATCTATTCTGTTCTCTTTGATGGGACTCTATATAGGCAAAAAAGGAAGGGGAGGTGAGGAAGATGGTTTTTTAAATTGACAATACCTGAAATAGACTAAAATGAACAGTCCTATGGGCCATTGATATGGTGCTAGGTAACCTTGGCTACATTTCTGAAAGTGTTCAGGAAACTTCATAGATGCAGAGGCTGTTACCTAAGTATCAACTTAAGAACTAGTGTTTGGAGAATGTTCATTGGTGTTTGGCTCTTCCTTTTATGATCCCTTCCCTGAATTTCCATAGAGTGTCTGAATGGCAGGATTTAATAGCTACTTTCTGGCTCCCGACATGGTGATTTCACTTGGTTAGCAGGGTTAGTGAGGACATTAACACTACAGATTTGCAGACGGCACTGTCAGGAAGAAATCCTGATACTCAGAAGTAAGTAACACACATCTAACACAGTATTCCTCTCCTCAGTATAAGCCTCTCAGAGCCTATACTGTAGCACTTTCGCAGATGAATTTCTAGCCTGGGAGAAAAGGAAGAGGAGAGCAAATATTAGAGTGACCCAGAAAAGTCAGAGAAACCCTCCTGAACCCTAACACCATCATTCCAATTGAAGGTAAATCTGTCATTTGTTCTTTATGGACTCAAAGGCAAATGCTTCCCAGTGATCGTTAACTGTAGCTAATTCTAGCAGTAAGGAAATCTCATTCCTTCTATCTCTTCTCATCTCCCTTTTCATCCTCCCTAAGGGATCTCCCCAGTCCCTGGGCTTTAAATACCATCTTGACAAATTCCAAATTTATATCTTCATCTCAGCCATCTTGTGTGTGTGTATGTGTGTGTGTGTGTGTGTGTGCTGTAGACTTGGATAAATGACGGCTAGCAGCTTTTTTGTCTCTCTCTCATACATATATCTTAAATTAAATTTTCTGGAAAAGAGCTCCTGATCCTCCTTACAGGTCCCAGATGTGGTTCTTCTGTAGAATTTCCCATCTCTCAAACAAGGCGTCTCTATCTACACAGTTGCTAAAGCTGGAATCTTAGAAACCTTCCTTGTCAGTTTCTTTCCCTTACCCTACCTTTCTTCATTCAGGGAATGAGTCTACCCTCAAAGCTTATCTCAAATTCCATCCTCCTTTCTCTACTCAAAGCTCCTACAATAGACTAAGTAAAAGTGTTAGGGCCAGTTTGTAAGCAGACTGCAACACAGAGCTTTCTTCTCCTTTCCTCCTGCTTAACATTCTTCAATAATTTTCTCTTGATTTTAGGATTACGTTAAAAATACTCAGAAGACCCTCAATGACATAGACATCCAGCCTGTCTTTTGCTTCTCACTCAAATGTTCTTTCATTTTTTGCCAGTCCTGGGGCTTGAATTCAGCACCTGGTTACTGACCCTGAGCTTGTTTTGACCAAGGCTAGCACTCTACCATTTGAGCCAGTTTTCACTTTCAGTGTTTTTGCTAATTTATTTGAGATAAGAGTTTCAGACTTTCCTGCCTGGGCTGGCTTCTAACTGTGATCCTCAGATCCCAACCTTCTAGGTTGTTAGGATTACAGGCACGAGCCACGCACCTGACATTCAAATTTCTTTCTAAGTGAAGATTTTTATTTTCCTTTTGCCCAAATGTAGGTAATTTATATCTCATTCTAAATATGACTTTTCAAAAGGAAAATCCTGTGAATTAAGATTGTCCATTTGATAATCTATTGCTCACTCATTTTTTTTCTCAGCATCCATCAAAAGCACAGATACAACTTATCCACATAATTACAATCTGTTACCCAGACTTGGCTGATGCTTTACACTGGCAGAGATAATATCTGTTTTGTAGATTACAAAATCTCTAAGGAGATAGTACCAAGCTACACAAAAATACTATTATTCAATTTATTATTATTCAAAAATTTACTGAATAAAAAGTAAACAAATGAATATAGGATGTTCACAATAGTTAAATTCCAGTATAAAAGGAGGTAAGAGATTGGAGTGTCCATGAATGGGTAAAAAAAAAAAAAAAAAAAAAGACTTGGCTTGAGGTGCGTCAGTGTGGGAGGTTGGAGAGACAGAGCGGCTAAGACTCTTTCTTCTTCTATAATTCTTAAATTATAGAGAAAAGATCCCTCTTACAAATAGCAAAGTGTCCTCCTTGTAGAAAAATTGTGATCCTTACAACCCAGAAATCCTGGTAGCCCCGAATCTGGGCTTGAACCTAGAACCATGTCCAGTTAATGGAGACAGAGACAGAGAGAGATCTTTTATGATCCTTCCTATGGTATATAAAAGAGAAGATACCACTCTGTCCGAAAACACAAATACCTAATGAAGCAACAGGCCACCTTGGAGTGTCTCAATCAATGGCAATTGATAACTCAACCTAGCTACTCCCTTGGGCTGGTGAGTCAGCAAATGTACCTGGGGAAACAAAGGTGGAACAAATGAACATGCACACCTGTGTCTCATGTTATATATCTTTCCCCTCTTGTGGCTAGAAGGTTGAATGCACAGTCTTGCCTTAACACATTTGGAGGGGTTCCTAATAATATTCTCCTTTAATCTGATAGTAAGATTTTTTTTCATTTCTTTGCCAGTACTAGGATTTGAACTTAGGACCTTGACCTTATTCAGCTTGTTTACTCAGATAGCATTCTACCACTTAAGTCAATGTTCCAGCCCAGCTTTTTGCTGGTTATTTTGGAGATGTAGTATCACAGGCTTTCCTGGCCAGGCTGGCTCAAACTGTGATCTTCTTGATTTTAGTCTTCTGAGTAGATGGAATAGAAGCATGAATGGTGAATTTTAAACATTTTATCTTTAGTACTGGAGTTTGAACTCAGAGCCTTGGTATTTGTTAGGATTCTGCACTACTGTTAGAACCTCATCTCCAGTTGTGCCTATTATTATGTTTTAATCTACATTATTTTTCCAGTAGTATTATTGTTCTTATAAAGGCGATATAGAGAGGGGTTACAGTTAAGTAAGTCAGATAACGATTACATTTCTTTTATGACAATGTCACCCCTTCCCTTGCTCTATCCCAGGTTTTCCTTTCGGTTCCCACCCACAGGTTGTCTAGAAATCTGTTTTTAATATCCTTTATTTTTCAATTTATTCTTTTTTATTAAATGCATCTTTTGTATTAATAATTTTTTTAATCGTGAAAATACCGTACAGAGGGGTTACAATTACAGGAGCAAGGAAATGAGTACACCTTTGTTTTCCCTTGCCATTCCTGCCCTCCCATATCCCCTCCCCACCAAAGTTGTAAAGTTTGTTTTTCGATATAACGTCTTGTACATCTCATTGTTGCAATGGGTCCACCCGTATCCCTATTAAAACAATTTTTTCCCTTCCCCTCCACAAATTATACCAACATCAGTCAGATACAGTGGAAACAGGGATTATAACATGGGGGAGGGACATACAAAGCAACAAAGAAATCATCTTATAAATATGTTAGAAACTATAGCAAGTGAGAAAACCACTTGAGTCCTTATCTTGGGGTTCATTTCGCCTAACATCAACTTGTCTGACCATTTCTGCTTGTCTCAGACATATACTAGTTATTGCAAATAAGGGAAACCATGGGACCTATGTTTCTTTGGACCTGGCTTACATTTTTTTTTAATGAATCAATGTCTCCCAGAAGTCTTTTAAGCTTTGGAGGAATAACACATTTTCTTTTCTTATTTCAACTGCCAGGTCAGTGGAGAATTTGGGGTATTTTAAATGCTCAAAAATATTTGTTAATTGACTATATACAAAACAGAAAATCTGGACAAGACCTGAAGGTGATAAAATGCTATTTGAACCATTTCATCAATTAGGAAGCTTCCTGTCTTTGCTAATATATATATATATATATATATATATATATATATATAATTACTAATCAGAATCCCTAAAGTTGGTTCATGATTATTATAATCTGTGATTCTCTAAATAATTCCACTTTTGCCTCTCCAAAAAAAATTAAAGACGACGCAACAATCAAAATCCACATAAATTTTAGCATCATTCTAAAGGGACAAAGTCCTCAAGGCTTGTTACTTTAGTTACAAAACCAAACACAAATGACTGACCTCCTTTTGTGTGTCTGAATAAGACTGTGCTTTTTATCTTTTAACCATGGTTTTATGTTGGTTTTTCTGTCTACTATTTGAAATTAGAATAACTGGTACCCTGCTTTTAATGAGGACTCAGAAAGAGTGGAATCATAGAATCAGTGTGAACTGATGTGACATGACTAATTTAGCTCAAAAACTTTTATACAATTTTGTAAGACATGGGACTTAATGTACCTCAGCTCTACTCAGGTCTGTTTTCTTCCCTCCAGTGAGGAAATCAGAGAATCACAAGAATTTGTGACACACCTGCTTATGTTTTTCTCCTTGATGCAATGCTGTTCTCTTTGCTCTATGATTAGTGGACTGGGTCACTTCCCAAGACATGGCCAAACTGTGTTAAAGTAAAAATGAAATTGTGCATTTTTGTACAATATTTAAAGGAATGATGAGAACATGGAAGTAGTAAGATTTCTAAAAAGAAGAAGAAGAAGAAGAAATTTGGTAGGGTGCTGGTGGCTCTCACCTATAATCCTAGCTACTCAAGGAGGCTGAGATCTGAGGATCCTGGTTCAAAGCCAGCCTAGGGAAGAAAAGTCCATGAGACTCTTATTTCTAATTAATCACCAGAAAACAAGAAGTGAAGTAGTAGCTCAAACTGGTAGATCACTAGTCTTAAAAAAAAAAAAAAGAGCTCAGGGATAGTGCCTAGGCCCTGAATTCAAGCCCCATCACCAACAAAAAGAAAAAAAAAAGAAGTTTGGTTGTTTTGAGAGTCACACACATGGGGAATTACTACATGGAGAGAAAGAGAAAGAGCAGAAAATACATTGGGATACTCTAAAAGGAGACTTCAGCCTTAGGCACTTTTTGAAGATTGTTATTAGAATAGCCTTGGGAAAGCCACTGTAACACTGGTTTACATGAGGCAGGCGTTGGTACTTTTGGATGGAGGAAAGAGAAAACAGTTCAATCTGAAAGAAATTTTGGATGTCTGAATTTATCTGTGAAGCAATTGTCTTCAACCATCAACTTCTACGAAGTGATTAACTGCAGATGAAGAGGACTCCTTTCAACCAGAGTGGATGCTTTGGTCCATGAAGCAGAAAATGCCAGGAGACATGTGAATATCAGATTTCTACTGGTGACCTGGAGCGGTAATGGGAGAGGGCTTAGCAGAATTTGGAGGAACCAATTCTCCCAGGAATTCTGTTTTGGGAAAATATAGGACAATGTGTGACAGAAGCTGTGATCAGGAGTTATTTTGCTACTTGTGACGACATTGACTGCTTTGGCATTATATATCCATAAACATGTATATCCTAAACAAAGACTGTAGAGACCAGTGCCACATTATTACACTTTCTTCCATTGGATCTCTCCCTCAGTGTGTTTCTTGAAATTTCATAGCTTAGGCTGAAATCACCACAGCACTGCAATATTACCCTAGTGATATTAGTGGGAAAACACTAATTATCTAAATTCAACAATTATCCTATACCCACTAAGAAAACTGTACAATACTGACAAGGACTTCAGCATTCTTTATCTCTGCTTATCCAGCACCATCTTTCCCAAACAGGAAAAATGTTAAGTGAATATCAGAGTGGGAAAATGGCTATTGGTCCATAGATATACTGGATAGTTAGCTGTCCTATTTGAGATCCCTCCTCCTTTAACATCCAGTCACTTTTATACTGAGGACATAATAGATAACAGTTGATATTCAGTGGAATGGGGCACTGGATGAGTAAGAAAGAGTGCAGAAAGAAGCGAGGGCAGGATGCAGTACAGTATTTGCCACCATTGTGAATTATTTTAGGGCTAGCTTTTCTCAACATCAGCACCTGTTTTCAATGTACTATATACATCTTTGGTGTTCTACCTCCAAATGCAATTTTGCCTTCTCTGACCTTATGAATTCAGAGTGAAAATATTCCTGCAGCACTTGAAACCCATCTATTACAACACAAGGTAGATTTTACAACATGATCAGTTCTGAGTCTGTACTGGCCAGATGCAGGGTCTTTAATCCAAGCATGACAAGGTACTTTATACCCATGCTATATTCATCTCCACTTTGTGTAATTAATGGAGAGAAAGTAGAGATATGATTCCTGGCTGGAAACAGAAGCAAAGCCAGAAATAGAATCTTGAAGTCTAAGTTTTTCTCTCTCACTCTTTCTAAAATTATAGGACTATTTCATTCCTCCTCCTCCTTGTCCCATTGCTCTTCCCACTGGTGTCTGTTATTCACACCAATGCTTCACACAAATGACTTCTCTGGAAGTAAAAAGATCGAATTGTGAAAGTAAAGTTTTGAATTTTCAACAGCCTGTATTCTTGGAATGCCAGAGTAGGATCTCTCTTGTCATTTAGAGAGAGATTCAGAAATCATCATGGGAATGTTACCAGGAGGTTATACACATACCTACATCAGAGATAATCACATTTTCTTAGTTTAAACTTTCTATTATGTCTTGTTAGATGGAAGAAAAATTACATCTTTTGTAAGGTTTTGTGAAGATTAAATGCGATAATTTATATAACATGCTTATTAACCTTTAATTTTATGATTGTAGATTAAAGGGTGAATGATGCCATGATAGAACCTTAAGCAATATAATTCCAATAATTTGTTTTTATAAATATTTCCTGTCTACTTATGTAATGTGAAAAAGAGCCCTGTTCTTTTGGGAAGAAGAGGTGGTAACTGAATTATATAGCATTTTCTTTCTACAGAAGTGATTACAAAAATCACTGAAGATGAAGGCAGCATACAAACAATGCTGATGTCATCCTTTCTAAATTTTTCTTTTAATATAGTAGTTTAAAGCATAGACTCTAGAATGAAAGCTGAGTTGGGTGAAAAGCTGTCTCTGGTCTTTTTCTGGATATTTGGCCTTGGGCAAGTTTATTAATGCCTCTGTTTCAGTTCCGTCACGGCGGTATCCCTTCATAGAACTGCATAGGGATTAATTGCTTCAATTTACTTAAGATGTATTGCTGTCAACCGTCTCTTTACTTGCGTCAGTTTGTGCAGATGGGATACACAGTCAGCTAGAAGGCTTGGTTAGCTGTTCACCATAGCCTAACAGGAGGAAGGGTTGGTGAGTCACTGTGTTCAAAAATCTAGTCTTCTATTTAAAGTTCAAACTCACAGCCTTGTAAATTTGAAGACTAATTTCTTCATCTGTCACAATAAATATAACCACGAATGACTGTAGAGTCATAGTTTTCTAATCTTGCTTTCAAACATACTTACAGGATGATTAGATTGCTTGAACTGAGGGTTTCATGCTCTCTTGATTTTTTTGTATTCTTTTTTTATGCAAAGATAGTGCTCAACTACCTGAACCATCCCTCTGATTTCTGCTTGTAGATGGTTACTTGGAGATAAGAATCTTTCGGATTTCTCTGTCTGGGATGGCTCTGAACCTTGTTTCTGAGATCTCAGCCTCTTAGTAGCTAAGGTAATCGGCATGAATCACTGACTCCTGACCATTTTCATAGATGTGTGGTTACCTGCTCTTGGACAACTTGCTATACCTACTATGTTCCAGTCTCCTCTAAAAATCAGGACACTCTTGGAATGCCAGTCTTTAAGAATTAGAATGAGGATCACATGATACATTGAATATAATGTACTTCGTTTGCAGATTAAGGATTGTTAGAGCATGGCAATTTCTCAGTTCTCCTCTCTGATCACTTAGGAAGAATTTCTCATTCCAGCCATTGGCTATGAACCACATACGAAGAAGTGTGTCCCTTTCAGATAAGACCAACCCTCCTACCATGGCTCCCCGGTACAAATACGTTTTGCTTTGTCTCACTTCACATTTCAATTAAGAGCTTTCCACAGTCCTGGGAGATGGTAAGAGTGACTCAGGTGCTTGCCTGAGGGTGTATATTTGTGTCTTCTTGCTTATTCCCATCAGAGACCACAATCAAAAATAAGCAAAGTTAAGTTGTTATTTTTTTTAAATTGAGAATAACCAACAAATTTTAGTTAAAGCCAGTATCAACTATCAAATCATGATGCTCATGACACATTCTTTCCCCATATCTGTTTTGTATGAGATAATAAATGAGATCTCAGGACTCTCAGAACAGAATAGAGAAAAGGAAGGATTCTCATGCAAAAGCAATTGCACTGTGGCAAGAACAATGCAGAAACACTCCAGTGGTTCCTTCCCAGTAAACTTCTCTCTATCAACTCTAATACTTCTGTTTTCTGATCTGAGGTAGAGACAAGGGCAAGGTAAACATTTGCTCCTCTTGCAATAGCCTAACATAGATGGCATGCTCATTCCGCTCACTGTGCTTACACATCCTTTCTTCAAACAAGATCGAAGGCCGTTGACGAGGTGTCAACTCTAGCCAGGTTACCAAGAATCAGTTTGGTTGTTTTTAACTGAGGAGATGGCTCACTGTCAGTTGCCAAGCACATACTATTCTGCTGTTCCTATGCTAGTGTGACTTGTGCTATTCAGTTAGTCACCATTAATCAATAACGTTGGCCAGATTTTTTTTCTTGGTACTGATATTTGTGCTGAGGGCCTGGGCACTGCCACTTAGCTTTCACTGAAAGCTAGTATTCGATTACTTGAGCACAGTTTCACTGTGAACTTTTCGGCATTTAATTTGAGATGGGAATCTTGCACACTATCCTGCTCAGACTGGCTTTGAACTATAGTCCTCAGATTTTGGCTAAGTAGCTAGGATTAAAGGTATGAACCACCGACCACCCAGCTGGGGTCAGCTATTAAAGCTGGACTTTGGTAGTTTTAACTTCAGAGCTTATTCTCAGGTTTGGATTTTTTTTTGGTCAGTAATAGGCTTGAACTCAGGAACAGGGTGCTGTCCCAGTGCTTCTCTGCTTAAGGCTATCAAGCTACTACTTTACTACTTTGAGCCACGATGCCACTTCCAGTTTTCTGGTAATTAATTAGAGATAAGAGACTTTCATGCTCCAGCTGGCTTTGAACCCTGATCCATACCATAGATCTTAGCCTCCTGAGTAGCTAGTATTACAGGCATGAGCCACCGACAGCTAACATATTCTCAGTTTTAAGTTGTCAAAGTCACTTCACTTCTGCCCATACTTTAGCCTCATTGTTTTGAATTCTGTTTATCTTTTGCCTCCTCAAAAGCTTCTCTGAGACCACTTGATATCAGTGGCCATTCATTAGATCCTAGCATCAGCAGGTATTGTCCAGCTCCTAGGTTCATTTGAGATTGGTTCTTTCAGAAGCTTAAATATCTCCATGTGGTAGCTGGCATGATTTATGGACCAACACTGTGGAAACAATGAACTCCTAGAGATTTACCATCTGGACTGTGCCATCAGATGAGATGGAGAGAGCGTTCTATAAGGGAAACACACCCCTATTATATCCTCCCATTATTGCAGTTCTGGAAACTCATCAGTTATATATGGGACACCTATTAGGTGCCAAGAAGTTAGGCTGTAATTATGAATTATTGTACCTTTGTGCTAGGAAAGAGTAAAGCTTTATGGAGGAGAAATTGGCATTATGCTATTTATTATTATCATGTGACTACTATTTTTAAATTTGTATTTAAAGATTATATAAATAGACATAACTTTGTGTATAAGTTGTACTGCTTAACTAAGCCATACAGGAAAGTACACATGCCAATAAGTTTTTACACACACACACACACACACACACACACACACACCCCTTAGAAACCATGCCAATAAGCTTTTACATACACATATCCCTATGAAATTATTCCTTAGATCAAGACATATGGCATTTCCAGTACCCTGGAAGGCTTGATCAGGTCTCCTACTAACCAACACTGATATTATAGATTAAGTCTGTGCTTTCTGAATGTCACAGGAATGAACTTACACAGTACTGCCCTGCTCTTTCTGGTTTCTTTTTCCTGCTATTCTGTGAGTTGATATCAATTAGTGTTGCTATAGATTCTTTTTGTTTTGGGGGGGGGGGTCTGGTCGTGGGGCCTGAACTCTGGGCCTGGGTGCTGTCGCTCAGCTCTTCAGCTCAAGGCTAGCACTCTACCACTTGAGCCACAGCACCACTTCTGGTTTTTTCTTTTTGCTTATGTGGTGCTGAGGAATTGAACCCGGGCCTCAGGCATGCAAGGCAAGTACTCTACCACTGAGCCACCTTCCCAGCTTGCTATTGATTCTTATATTTTATATATTTGATTATTTTTAGTTGTGGGCTAAAAAAATTTTTTTTTGTAAAGATGACGAGCAGGTGAGTTACAGGTATACAAGTAAGGTAATGAGTATATTTCTTTTCTTTTCTTTTCTTTTTTCTTTTTCTTTTTTTGTCGGTCATGAGGCTTGAACTCTGGGCCTGAGCGCTGTCCCTCAGCTCTTCAGCTCAAGGCTAGCACTGTACTATTGAGCCACAGTGCCACTTCTGGTTTTCTGGTGGTGTATTGGAGATAAGAGTCTCACAGACTTTCCTGCCTGGGCTGGCTTTGAACCATGATCCTCAGATTTCAGCCGCCTGAGTAGCTAGGATTACAGGCGTGAGCCACTGGCACCCGGCTTACATTTCTTTTTAAACACTGTTACCCCCTCCTTCATTTTCTTCCACTTACCACTCCCCTCTCTACTCCCTCCAAGCTGTAGCTGTAAAGTTCATTTCCAACATAGTGTCTGGTGAGTGCCATTGTTGCATTAGTTCATCCTTTGTCCTGCTGTTTCTGTATGTTAAAACTGTTACAAGCATTTGTTGGTCATAAGTGCAAATTCTGAGTTAGACTGATGAGTCACAAAGACTTCATTTGCTCTAGTATGTACTGATAAAAGTTTTCCAAAGGTGTTTTTGAATTCCAGCTGTTCTCTATTGTCATCAAAACTCGGGTTTGTTCATTAGTTCTTTGCATTTTAGTCATCCCAATGTAAATATGGTAATATCTTTCATTAATTGCACTTTATTTGTGACTAGTACATTTATTTGTGCATTCACATTTCTGTATCTTCTTATGTGAGCTGCTAAATATTTTAGGTTTATAATTTTTTAAATGCTGGGTTATTTCTTTCTCTTATTGATTTGTAGAATATATTTTCTTTAATTCCTTAGAATCTGTAGAGATTGCTTGCTCTCATTTCCTTGGTTTTGTATACCTTTTTTAACCCATTAGTCAGTGTTGTTTGCACTATATGAATTTTGCTAATGTGTTTACTGATTTTTCTCAGTATGTTTTCATTTAATTAGTATCTGTTTTTAGTGTAATTTACTTTCATCTACTAACTTTAGTTTTTTCTTCATATTTAAATGAAAGTTTGAAATATTAATTTTAAGCCTTTTTTCTAATATGTGCATTATTTTGGCATTATAATCACATGATTTTGTGTGTAGCATTCTTATTGCCACTTGGTTCAAAATCATTTTTTCCCTTATTTTTTTTTATCTTTAAGTAGTTGTATAAAGGGGTTTTAATTTAAAAATGTCAATTTGTGAGTACAATGCATCTTGATTGATGTCACCCATTCCATCATCCTTCCCCATCTGTCCCAACTCCACCCATCCCTTCAAGATACCTGGTTCCATTTGATCATATGTAGACTGACTATTCACCCACCTTTTCTCTCTTCTGTTTTCTGCTACTCTTCCCCCCCTGAATCCCCACTCCTTAACAAAACCTGCCAGAATAATTTTTAATTTTGTTCATGACTCTTCTTTGATCCTTGGGATATGTTTACAGATTTGGTTATTTACCCTTTATTTCTGTCAGTTTTATATATTTATGCATAGTCTTTTTAATTGAATATGGATTCCAGATTGCTATTATCTCCATGTTGATTTGCTACTCATATTATTAGGAAGTTCTCTTTTTCTTCTTTTCCTTAACTTCTACTTCTTCTGATATTAGTGTTCCTACGTCAGCTTTCTTTTGGTTAAGCGTGCATTGCACAGCTATTCCAGCCTTTTACTTTCATGTTTTATTCACAAGCTTTGTCTCTTCTATAAAAATATCATTGGTTTTTGTTTCCTCTAGTCCAATAATATTTATCTTTTGATTTTTATAAGTCATTTGATTTTTATAAGCCATTTACATCTAATATATAAATTTTATGCTTACCATCTTCCTTTTAAAAATCACATCTGGAATATCTTTTTTTTACAAAGTTCATTCTTAACATTCTTTGGGTTAATAAAGTAGATGTATTTATTTTGTAAATACATTCGTCACATGGTAAATTTAACAAGAATTTAATATTGAGGTGTTAAACAGTTAATATTTACTTATATATTAATATTCTTAATATCAGTATTTATTTTTGTATTAATAGCAATTTCTTCCGTTTATTGGAATTGTTCTGATAAGTGCTTACCATATGAGTGGAGCTAGAATCATTTTGCAGTTGCCAATGGGAGGGCTTTGTTCAAGGCCTGATATGGGGATATCATGTAGGAGGAGCAGAGAGAGTGTATGGGGGACAAAATTAAGGAAATGGGAAATGGCCAAGAACCACCTCAATATTCCCCATTGACAAACCTTTCATAAGTGTTACAGAAATAATGAAATGTTTGATAATAAATTTTTACTTATTAAACCATTTCCTCTTTTATTTGTAAAGCAAGAAATGAATAGGCGTAGAGTCAGTTGCCTAATAAAAAATGGTGAAAACAATGGAGACAGTTCTTGAACTCATAGTGTAATAGGGATACAGATGTATGAATAGACCTTGATGGGAGTTGGTGCCAAGAAACTAGGAAATATAGCTCTGCAGTCTACGTGATGCTAAGACTTTGAGGAATTATAGATTTATTTAGAAAGAAGAGAAAAGGGAGGGGGAGGTTATAGTAAAAACAACAACAATAACAACAAACAACTATGATAGAAGGTCAAGTGCTAAACTATTTGATTCCATTTTTTGATGTCTTCTCTCACAACTATGACAGTCCTAAAAACCTAACATTGATTGTGGAAATCAAATAAGGTGTCAGGTTTCATTTCAAAGTGATGAGGTGGTGGACAAAAGCAATTACAGAGGAAGCTGGAGCTTGAGAGAGCATAGAACAGGATATAGAAGACTCTTGGGAATTAGCAGAAATATGGAGGAAAACAAGGAATATGGAGGAAAACAAGGGAAACCATGGGACCTATGTTTCTTTGGGCCTGGCTTACTTCACTTAATATAATTTTTTCCAAGTCTTTCCATTTTCTAACAAATGAGGCAATATCATTCTTTCTGATGGAGGCATAGAATGCCATGGTATGTGTGTGTGTGTGTGTGTGTGTGTGTGTGTGTGTATGTATATATATATATATATATATATATATATATATTCACATTTTCTTGATCCATTCATCTACTGAGGGGCATCGGGGTTGGTTCCATATTTTAGCTATAGTGAATAATACTGTGATAAACATGGTTGTGCTGGTAGCTTTGGTATGACCTTGTTTGGATAAATGCCCAAATGTCTAGGACAAGCAGAGAAAGGTCAAAGGCTATGTACATATGACCACATGAGATAATGTTAAGCAAAATGTACCCCAAGACAGGGACACAGTGGTTTTTTTCTTCCTTGTTAGTATTTTTAATGTACTTACAATACACTGTGTGATTCTTTTGTATGTTCTTCTCCCATGGTATAACCCATTTTCATTGGATTTAATGTCGGTGTTCTGCATCTCGTATATACATTTTTGTAATTTGGTGAGGGGAAGGGATATTGTGGAATGCTTAAATGAGGATGCAGGCTGCCCCACTGTGACAATGAGATGTATAGGACACTATATTGAAAATGAACTTTACAATGTCGGAGGTGTGGGGGGCAGGAGGAGTTGGGGAGGTGGGTAAGGAAGTGATGGTAGGGGAAAAACAAAGGAGGTAACAATGCTATGAAAAGTACTCATTACCTTACTCATGTAACTGTAACCCCTCTGTACAACAATTTTACACACACACACACACTCTCTCTCTACATATATATATATATATATATATATATATGACATATATATATTTTTTTTAATGTGGAAGGAAGATTTCCTGAAGCCATGAAAATGGGGAGTTCAAAGCAACTTTCCCAGCTCTCATAGGCTAGTGAGTTATTAAAATCTAAAATTAAAGTGTAAGAAGTAATGGAGACAAAACAGTGCGGAGGACATGATTAAGACTGCCCCTTGGGGAGCTGGGAAGGTGGCTCAGTGGTAGAGCGCTTGCCTTGCATGCCTGAGGCCCTGGGTTCGATTCCTCAGCACCACATAAGCAAAAAGAAAAACGCCGGAAGTGGCGCTGTGGCTCAAGTGGTAGAGTGCTAGCCTTGAGCTGAAGAGCTGAGGGACAGTGCCCAGGCCCAGAGTTCAGGCCCCATGACAGGATCCTCCCCCCCAAAAAAAGACTGCCCATTGGATGAGTAAGGGGGCTTTCTTGTAAAGTCTTTTCTTATGGTACATAATGATTAAGAGAAATGCAGAAAAAATACTAGAAATTAAGCAGTTGGGAGTGAAGAACATTTTAGGAATGGAAAGTAATGTGTCTAAAAGAATAGTGGTGGGTTTAGGTCTTTATGGAAAAGAAATCCATTCAACTCATTTCTACTGAAGGTCTTTCTAATTCCAGCTTCTTACCAACCAATCAGGGAGCTGGAGAAGTTCAGATTTGCTGCTGTACAAGAAGCCAAACAGGGTTATAGCTCAGGGTAGAGACTCTCAGACTTGAGTTCAAATCTCAACTCCATTATTTCTGAACTGTACAAAGTTTTAAGTTCATGGTTTTCTCATCCATTGATGGCTTCCTGTAAGTGTACATAAGAAAACACATATTTTTGCCCCGAATCCTACATGTGGCCACATGTCAGTCATTAGTGTTTCTCCTTGTTGTTAACTTGGCAGAATTGACTACATCTTACATGTATGTGTATTTGAGATAATAATCAGTTTGAAACCAACAACAGCCTTTGGGTGAGTCATTAAAGAACAAGCAAGAAGCTTTTCCAGACTTTTCTTTTGGAGCAAGGGTGTGGCTATGATTCTCAACTTCCTTCCATTGGTTATGAAGAGTTCTCACACAGAGTTAGCATAAATTTACCATTCCCCAGGGTACTGGGGAGGGTTGCTGGGTAGATATGTGCACCACAGCTTTTCTGGGTAAACTGGCCACTCCCTACTGATTTGTTATCATGCTAAAAGTGTCTCCTCCCTTCCTTTTTGGAGCTTTTGCAGCTGTTCCTGGAAGGAGACTCAGTTGAAAGGAGTTGTTAT
The DNA here is from genome assembly GCF_000151885.1 of Dipodomys ordii. NCBI lineage: Eukaryota > Metazoa > Chordata > Mammalia > Rodentia > Heteromyidae > Dipodomys > Dipodomys ordii. Next base: position 4,802,790 of record NW_012267367.1, read on the forward strand.
GGTCCTGAAACAGCTGGGATCTTTAATGATCTGTCAGCAGCTCACAGAAACGTTCCTACACCCTGAGGTAATGATGGGGGTGAGGGCAGTCTCAGAGGAAGAGCTGATTATGCAATAAGCTGAAAGCCCCTTTGAAATCTGGTGACACAGCTATTTGAGAGGCCAGCAGGCTGGAGAAGGACACAGAGAAGGCTGATGAGCTGAGAAGTTCCTCTCTAGGGATGATCTGAAGGCAAACAAATGAGATCCTGCGGGACACTTCCAGGATGGGCAATACAGGAGAAATCTAGGGCCCAGGGAATTACAGGCTTGTAATTAGCTGGTCAGAGCAATCAATAGTTATGTCGATTGTCATTTGCTTGCAAATTGCACACCTGGTATCCTTCAGAAACACTTGGCCACAAGATTTGGCTGGTTGTTTCTGAAGGTTATGAACAAGATCAGCCTCATCATCCATTACAGTACCAGCTGTAAGGTGCTTGGTCTCTGGATTCCAATACAGGATATAAAGGACCCTTCAAGCAAATAGGGTGACAGAATGGCATTTCCAGTGGCCCATTTATTGAATTTTCAGGAAGTTTAATAGGATGAGGTCCAGGTCCTAAAGTTTAGTTTCTGAAGGGAATGGTTTATTTTGGATTTTTCCATTAACCAAGGGTTACTTCCCGTGTTTTTCAGTGTTTTGTTTGCTTGTTTTGGATTGTCAGTTATAAAAATCCAGCTCTAATGAATAAAGGGGATTTTTTAAAAATTCGCTTTCCACACTGACCACACAAGTGAATATCAATAACCCCTTCGGAATGTCTGACTAAAGACAGCCTGCAAAGCTGAATTCTCACGACCACTAACTCACACAGAGTGCGAGAACCCAATGCCCCTCTCTCAGCCTGAAAGTATTTTGGAATACGGATTCCACATGTATGTGGTAGGCTTTCTGCAATTAGAGTCCAGAAGCAAAATGGCCTGCCTCCTAAACTCAAGATGGCAGATTTACTGGAGAGCCAAGGTCATCCATCACTCAGGATATAACTAGAGACAGTGTCTTATGGCAAGAAAAGTAAGAAATTTTAAACAAGAGGACCGAGGTTTCTTTGACCTGCTGTGCCTCAGTCAGGTGACCTTAAGCTATTACATAATCTTCCTTACAGCTCAGTTTCCTCACTTCTCCCAGTAATATATATCCTTCAGTGCTGTTGTGACACATCATTATATTTGAGAAAAATGATTTACAAACTCTAAAGCTCTAAGGCCATGTTAGTAACTCAGTGAGATTCTTGGGTATTAAACATACCCTAGAAAGTGCTAGAAAGAAAAGGGGAGCAAGATGTTGAACAAATGTATGGAAAGCGAGTAGGGAGATTCTAGAATTCCTTTTTGGAACCTTGCACTATAGAGCCTTGCACAACTTTTCTATTTCTAAAAAACAATCGACAAGTGCTGGCAAACTGTTGAATGAAGAACACAGGAACATTAAGATTCCTGTACTGTGCAAGTCACATTTTTTCTGTGGTGGGCAGTGCCCAGTATCTTCTGAAGATTTGGAAAATCACTCTGACTGCAATTAAAAATTAAATTGCTTGATTAATTACAAGAGCTGTTTTGACAGGCTGATGGGGCCAATCAATAAGGTCAATCTGAATTTTTTTCCTATCAGTAGGATGTGTCTAGAAGTAGGAACCTGGTGTGGCACTGGCAGTGACTTATTCCAGGTATCTTACATTCTGGGTTTGAAATGGGTGAAAAGTAAAGCAACTCTTCAAATCCTGGGGTGCTCACTTACTTCCTGTCCTGCAAACTGGCAACTACACTGAAATTGAGCCAAAAAGAGATGCTAAATAAGCATTTCAAGATGATTTCAGGATAATTACAGTAGCAGATATGCTAAGAAATCTGGCATGGGTGGTGCTTGAGGAAAAGCTGTGAGCAAATAGAATCTAAGAGGGGTTTATCAGCTATAGGATGAGCAAGGATGGTGACTGATAGGTTTTTGTTTTGTCTATGTTGTATCCTTTCTCTTCTTCTGGAATATAACCCTACTTTTTTCCTGGGGTTTATGTGGGACTAATGCAGTTCTCTTCTCTAGCTTCAGGAGTGGAAATGTAGCCTAGATATATTCAATAAAATCCTCAAAACAATCAGATGTTTAATAAAATACCAAGTAAAATTCTCCAAATTAAGAGGATAAGTGTGAGTCTGAGTTGAGCTCTAACTCTGAAAGTTATATACATTGTACAAATTTATCACCTCTTGCCAGAGTCAGCTACAACTTTTTTTTGATATGAGATGACTGCTTTATTGACTTATCAATTAATCATTAATTTTACCAAAAGTTGTCAAACGCTCAGAAGCTGTGTGGCCAAAGTTGCCGACTTCTCAGGGTTTATATCCTAGAGGAGGAAATATTTATCCACTGAAATAAACAGACTCATTATCTGCTTATTTTGATTAAGACATTTGTTATTGCAAAGATAAAGAAGTATGATGCTTGGCATTTAGTAATACTCAATAAATATTGAATTAATTAAAGACTAAGCCCTCAGGGACACTACAGTTGATTAGTTCAGATTCAGAACAATGTGAATTTGAGAGGAAAGGCTCAATATTTTTGCTAGCTTGGCTATGGCTGAAAACCAAAAGACTTCTTTCAATCAGTGGAGTGTAGAATAACTGTTGGACATGTGTCTGCTGTCTCCACGGCTTATGTGTGGCATTCTCCACTTCCAAGCTCCCTGAGTCCACAGGACATGCAGAACACAGGCAGGAAGCCGGACCTGAAGTTGGAGCCAATTACTAGCAGATGAGCTAAGTTCTTGGCCAAGCTTTGCTGCAGGGGTTGCCTTTCTCTATTGAAAAAACATGGTCCCGATTTCAGGGTGACGAAGGGCGACTTGGGAAACAGAGAGGCAAAAACTCCTTAAATACATCTGTGTCAAATCATTGTTGGGTCTGGTAATGAATACAAGGTGTTCCTGAGTCAGAGGAGCCCAACAGAGGGAAAATGTTGCTGAATACTTTCTGTTACTCTTTCTCTTTCCCTTCCACCTCCTGTCTCCCTCCAGGGAACTTATGATCACACATCCAAGATATCTATGTTGGGAGCCAAGGGTAATGATGACTTTGTGATGGGGGTTTCCAAAAGGAAGATATGAATTTTAATGTCTGGATGGGAGCCCAGATGGAAAAAAATATATGAAAAGGGGATGAGAACAGAGAAAGAAAGTAGTCATGGAATTGTAGTAGACATGGAATTCTCAACATCCCAGGCAACTTGTAGAGCTACTGGGCCTGTTTTGTGGAATGACCACCATCTCCACTCCCATTTGGTGAGTGGGCTGTTGACAATTGTTAGAAACATCTCTAATTCGGAAACAAGGACAGTGAAATCTATTAGCAAATTGGTTTGGAGTCATTCATGAACCTATGTTCCAGTGGGAATTGTGGTTTAGGTAATTACGAGGAATAGTTAAGCATTAGACCTTTAGCACATTAAGTTTAGAAAATATATAAGAGGGGGGGAAAAGATTAAAATCACAAGAAGTAAGATAATTAATTCAAGTGCTTTTGTTCCAAATCAAAGTTTTCATTAAGTAGTCACCTCAGAAAGTTATACGCTGATTCTTGTGGAACTGTCCCTCAAAAAGCATCTCTGAAATGTCCTTCTAACTTTTTCTCGATATGCTTTTACATCTATGGCCTATACCTTTCAATATAGTAATTCTCATTGATTTGTGATTATTTTTTGCTTTTAAAAATTATGTTGGCACATAAGATGGATGGTAGTTATTGTCTTAGCATGGGGAAAAAGTCATTCTTGAGCTGGGAAGGTAGCTCAGTGGTAGAGGGCGTGACTAGTATGTATGAGGCCCTAGGTTTTGTCTCTAATACTTTATGTTTTAAATAATGCACTCTTAGATTATAATGTACCAAATTTTTGTAGAAAATTTAGACAGAGAAGAAAATAATTCCTTAGAAAAAATACTAGTAAACATCTTTCTGGGCTTTTTAAAGCAGGTTTAATAACTTGTTCTCAGTACTTAGGTGAAAAATAATTTCTCTTCTCATCCCACCCCTCTTATTTTCTATTCTCTGGACACACAAACACTCTTTTGGAAAAAGCAAAGCCAACTTAAATTAAACAAAAACAGCAAACCCAAAGCTGCTCATACTTTTGTGTTTGACCAACACATATGTATATTTCCTTACAGGGGAGCAGAGAGCTAAGCTGGAGCTTAACCATGAAGGGTAGCATGGCCTTAGACTTGAAGCATCCACGAGCCGGAGAAAAGAGAATGTGGCTGGAGTCCTACGGGTGAGAGATGTGCACTCCTTGTACGTAGCAATGAAAACCCCCAGAGACAGAACTCCAACCACCAGTGCTGCAGGAAGGGTCTTAAAGCTTTCCTTCCATCTCCACATCTGTGCAAAGTTCATCACTATGAGGGCCTTCTCTCTTCCCACCTTCCTTCCAGAAATCTAGCCTTTATCATCATCATGCAGTATTTTGTGGAGAAGGGTGACAGAGGCAGTGACCATGTCCAAAAGACAGGTAGCTCTTTTCTATTCTTGGGATGGTGTAAGCTTTGGGATAGTAGGACAATGCAAATAAAGAGGTGGATGTGAGGGCAGGATTGAGGGAGGACGGAGTATGCGGTACTTCTTGTCCGCTACACAGGATGGGGTCCTAAGCCAGATTTCATTTGAGTTAGCGAGATGAAGAAATGTGATAGTTCTGGCACCTGAATGGAAAGAGCAAATTCATGCCTGATATAGAAGTGTTTTTTAAAAAATACAATGAGAGTGGAATCACACTGTATAATGTATCATGATCATTCCATGGTGCTAAATATTCCCCTGCAACATAATTTAAAATAGCTGCATAGTAACTTGCAAGTAGACAAAATATAATTTTCTAGCTCCCCATAAATGGGTATTTAAGTGGTTTCTATTGGTCTCTTATATATCCATCTCTCTTTCTACATATATCCCATAGACATACTAGATTCTGTTTGGTATTTATTTTTTACTCTATCTTGATCCACATCCCTTAATATTTCATTAAAAAATTTCCAAAATTTTTTTCTAGGTTCAAGTTTTACTGAATTCTGAAGCTTTCATTTATTTATTGGTTTGTTTGTTTATTTGGTTGGTCATGGGGCTTGAACTCTGAGCTTGGGCGTTGTCCTGAGCTCTTCAGCTCAAGGCAAGAGCTCTATTGCTTGAGCCACAGCGCCACTTCCAGTTTTCTAGTAGTTTATTGGAGATAAGAGTCTCATGGACTTTCCTGCCTGGGCCAGCTTTGAACCATGATCCTCAGATCTCAGCCTCCTGAGTAGCTAGGATTACAGGCATGAGCCGCCTGGCTGAAACTTTTAATGCATATCTCTCCAAAAATATATATACATATATGCTCACACATATCCATACATAGTCACACACAATGGTAGTATTAACTTGCATTCCAATAACCAGGTAGGAAATTGTCTGTTTTCTGGCACTCTCTTCAAGTTGCAGAATTATAAAAAAAAAAAAATTAATGTTGGCAATTGACTTGGTGAAGAATGGAATTCCCATTTTTAACACTATTTAAAAAATAAAACTGGGCTGGGAAGTTGGCTCAGTGGTAGAGCGCTTGCCTTGCATGCATGAGGCCCTGGGTTCGATTCCTCAGCACCACATAAGCAAAAGGAAAAAAGCCGGAAGTGGTGCTGTGGCTCAAGTGGTAGAGCGCTAACCTTGAGCTGAAGAGCTGAGGGACAGCGCCCAGGCCCAGAGTTAGGCCCCACGACTGGACCAAAAACTAAAAAACTAAAAAAATAAAACTATCTGATGGAAGCATAGAATTCCATTATACATATGTACATATATATGTGTGTGTATATATATGTGTGTGTATATATATACATATATGTGTGTATATATGTGTGTGTATATATATGTGTGTGTGTATATATATAGATATATACATATAAAACCCACTTTCTTGATCCATTCATCTACTGAGGGGCATCTGGGTTGGTTCCATATTTTAGCTATGGTTAATAATGCTGCAATGAATATATTTGTGTTGGTAGCTTTAGTATGGTCTTGTTTGTGATCATTTGGGTAAATGCCCAAAAGTGGGATTGCTGGGTCATAAGGGAGCTCTATGTGGAGTCTTTTGAGGTACCTCCATACTGCTTTCCAAAATGGTTGAACAAGTTTACACTCCCACCAACGATGCAGTAGGGTTCCCTTATGTCCACATCCCCTCCAGCATCTGTTGTTATTAGAGTTCTTGATTATAGACATTCTAACTGGGATGAGGTGGAATCCCAATGTTGTTTTGATTTGCATTTCTTTTATGGCTAGAGAGGTTGAGCATTTCTTCATGTGTCTATTGGCCATTCTTATTTCCTCTTCAGAGAAGTTTCTTTTAAGTCTTTACCCCACTTATTTATTGGGCAGTTGTTTCTTTGAGGATTTGTTTTGGGGGGATTTAATTTTCTGAGTTCCTTGTCCATTGTATGGCTAGTGAAGATCTTCTCCCAGTCTGTGGGCTTTTTATTGAGTTTTATGCCTCTATCAGAAAGTATGACATCGCCCCATTTGTTAGGAAATGGAAAGGCTTGGAAAAAATTAAATTAAGTGAAGTAAGCCGGGCCCAAAGAAGCATATGTCCCATGGTTTCCTTTATTTGCAATAACTAGTATATGTCTGGGACAAGCAGAAATGGTCAGATAAGATGATGTTAAGCAATATGAACCCCAAGATAGGGACACTAGTTTTTTTTCTTTCTTGCTATTGTTTCTAATGTATTTATAAGGTACCACGTGATTTTTTTTGTTGCTTTGTATATCCCTCCCCCATGGTATAACCCCTGTTTTCACTGTATTTGATGCTGGTATAATTTGGGGATGGGAAGGGAAAGAACAAATTGTTTAAATAGGGATACAGGTTGACCCATTGCAACAATGAGATGTATAAGACGCTATGTTGAAAATGAACTTTACAATTTAGGTGGGGGGGGGCAGTGAAGGAAGGGAGTGTAGTTGAGGAGGTGGGAGGGAATGGATGATAGGGGAAAATACTAAGGAGGAGGCAACAATGCTTGATAAGAAATGTACTCATTATCTTGCCCAAGTAATTGTAACCCCTCTGTACAATATTTTCACAATAAAAAATGACAAATATGAAAAAATAAATAAAAATAAAAATAAATAAAACTAACCACTAATTTTAGGATTACTTTTTTTGGGGGGGGGTCCAGTCGTGGGGCTTGAACTCTGGGCCTGGGTGCTGTCCCTCAGCTCTTCAGCTCAAGGCTAGCGCTCTACCACTTGAGCCACAGTGGCACTTCCTGCTTTTTTCTTTTTGCTTATGTGGTGCCTAGGAATTGAACCCAGGGCCTCATGCATGCAAGGCAAGCGCTCTACCACTGAGCCACCTTCCCAGCCCTAGAATTACTTTTAATTGATAGACCATAGTGTCCTCCATAGGTCAGCACTGGCCTTGCTGAAACAGGCCAGAGGTTGAATGGATTTCTAGTAAGATGGCTCTGTGTTTTTTACAGAGGGAATGGGAGAGAACAGAGGAGGCCATGTTGGAAAACTCTGGCTTAGAAGTTATTTCCCAGCAACAATTCTGTGGAGGAGACAGCATGTGTTCTGAAGGACAGGTAGCCATTTTTGAGTTATCTAACTGAATGCACTTGGATGAATGCAGCTACTTATGTTTCATCTCATGGTCTCATCACTTAAATTAGAGAAGATCATCATACCTACTTTATGCTTTTATTGGAGGATCAAATGGGAAACCCAGTTCCACAGAGCACTGACCACAATGCCAGGCACATAGTGAGACTTCAAACTGTCAGCTAGTGTTATGATTACCTAAGCTTATTCATTTGGATATTCATATGTTGGCATACACCTTTGAAAACTGCAGGCATTGTCTTTACATCATTTATCTATCCATGTAAGAATGTCTTATTTTCCTGAATAAAGCTTTAAGTTTTCAAGAAAATTATAACACAATTATTTTGAAAGTTTAAAATGTAGACAAGGAAAAGAAAACTTAGCACTATTCATTCTAGTCTTCCTATATTTGCATATGTTTGCATAACTATATCATGCATATGCAATTTTATATCCTAATTTGTGCTTTTATGTTAAGTTTTATATCATGTTGGTTTTTGTATTTGCCATTTTTGGTGTCTCTATATTACTCCCTTGAGTAAACATCCTAAAATTTATGAGACAAGTCCTTTATTATTGGACATTAGTGGGTGTTCCTAATTTCACATGGTGTTTTCCATATTTTGACTTACTTTTTAGGATTTATGACCAGAAATGGACTGCCTAATTGCATTTACCAATTGAGGATGCCACCATCTAAGTGAGAAGACATTTTGTTGCGCTGGAAGTAGCAGTAGTCATAAGAGTCATAAGATAGCTTACAGAGACTAGCAAAAAGTTAACACCATTGCTTTTCACTTTGCAATTCTTTCATTACTTTTGATGGATAGTTCTATCTCATCCTCATTGGAGTTAGTCTTCCTCTTTCATGCTTTTTGAGATCCATTATGTTGGTTATTTACTATCTATTCTATGCACTGGTGTACACAGGCTGTGTTATAGGCATTATAACAGCAGAGAGCTGGATTGTACAATCCATGCAGAGAGTGGTTGAATACTGGGCTTGATCAATGGAAGAGCCCAAAAGTGGGATAAAAATGAAGCTGAATATCTTCATTACATGTATTTATTGGCATTTGACTTTTTTCTTCTATGATTTGTCTACTGATGTCATTTGTCTGGGTTTCTATTTTTTTGTGATGACATATGGATGCTTTTCTGAATAATTTAGGATGTTTTGAAGTGTTTTATCATATGCATGTGTGAGAGAGATTAAGATGTGTATTTATATAGATTGTATGTGTACAATTGTTAAGGCTCTCATAACAAAATATCAGAGACTGAGCCTATGCATCAGAAATGTGTGCTCGCACACATAGAATTCTAGGACCAAGATTATCAGCAAGTTTGGTTTCTGCTGAGGTCTCATTCTATTTCTTGTAAATCATTACCTTTTCACTGTGTCACCACAATGACATAGTGAACTCTGTGCTCTTGACACATTGCCCTTGACATTTCTCCATGCCTCTGGTTTCTTCTGAGGATAGCACCTACTCAAATTGGCTCAGGATCCGCCCTAAGAACCTAATTTTAACTTACATATCATTTTAAAAAGTTGTCTCTAAATTCAGTCATTTTCTGAAGACAGGGGTTAAAACTTCCACATATGTCGGGCGCCAGTGGCTCACACCTGTAATCCTACCTACTCAGGAGGCTGAAATCTGAGGATCACAGTTCAAAGCCAGCCTGGGCAGGAAAGTCTGTGAGACTCTTATCTCCAATAACCCACTAGAAAACCACTAGTGATGCTGTGGCCCAAGTGGTAGAGTGTTTGCCTTGAGCTGAAGAGTGCAGGGATAGTACCCAAGCCCAGAGCTCAAGCCCCACGAGTGACCAAAAAAAAAAAAGCCTTCCACATATGAATTCAGGGAGGACACATTTCAGTCCCAGTATTGGTAAGAACTATACTCATATACATGAATACACACATAAAGGAATATCTTTTAGTTGGGTGCTAGTGGCTTGTGCCTGTAATTCTAGCTGCTCAGGAATCTGAGATCTGAGGATTGCAATTGGAAGCCAGATTGGCCAGAAAAGTTCAAGAGACTCTAATCTCCAACGAACAACAAAACTGGAAGTGGAGGTGTGATGTAGGTGGTAGAGAGCCAACTTTGAGTTCAAAAGACAAGCAAGAAGGTGAGGCCCTTATAGCACAAGAAGAAAGAAAGGAAGAAAAGAAAAAGAGAAAGGACTGTGGGTTTGTTTCTGGGTCTTCAGTCCTATTCCATTGGTCCTCAGGTCTGTTCTTGTGCCAGTACCAAGCTGTTTTGATTACTATGGCTTTGTACTAGTAGAGTTTGAAGTTTGGAATTGATATTCCTCCAATGCTGTTCTTTCTACTAAGGATTGTTTTAGCTATTCAGGGTCTTTTATTGTTCCATATGAATTTTTTGATTGCTTCTTCTATTTCCTTGAAGAATGAGGTTGGAATGTTGATAGGTATTGCATTAAATTTGTAGATAGCTTTGGCAGTATTGCCATTTTCACGATGCTAATCCTCCCAATCCATGAGCATGGGAGGTTTTTCCACTTGCTTAGTTCTCCTTTAATTTCCTTTTTCAGGTTTTTAAAGTTTTAGTCATACAGGTCCTTCACCTCTTTTGTTAACTCCTAAGTATTTTATTTTTTTGTGGGCTATTACAAAAGGGGTTGCTTTCTTAATTTCAGCTGTGCGCTTCTCATTATTGGTATATGGGAAAGCCATTGATTTCTGAGGGTTAATTTTGTACCCTGCTACGTTGCCAAAGTTTCTGATCAGCTCAAGTAACTTGGGAATGGAGTCCATAGGGTTCTTTAAATACAAGATCATGTCATCTGCAAAGAGGGAGAGTTTTACTTCATCCTTCCCTATTTGGATCCCCTTTATGTCTGCATCTTGTCTTATTGCTGTAGCTAGGCATTCTAATACTAGGTTGAAGAGAAGTGGAGAGGGTGTACATCCTTGTCTTGTTCCTGAGTTAAGAGGAAATGGCTTTAGTTTTTCACCATTGAGTATAATGCTGGCTGTAGGTTTGTCATATACAGCCTTTA
>NW_012267367.1:4815127-4890210 GCF_000151885.1 Dipodomys ordii
CTGAAGAGGAAATAAGAATGGCCAATAGACACATGAAGAAATGCTCAACCTCTCTAGCCATAAAAGAAATGCAAATCAAAACAACATTGAGATTCTACCTCACCTCAGCTAGAATGACTATAATCAAGAAATCTAATAACAACAGATGTTGGAGGGGATGTGGCCAAAAGGGAACCCTACTGCATTGTTGGTGGGAGTATAAACTTGTTCAGCCACTTTGGAAAGCAGTATAGAGGTTCCTCAACAGATTCCACATAGAGCTACCTTATGATCCAGCAGTCTCATTTTTGGGCATTTACCCAAAGGATCACAAACAAGGTCATACCAAAGCTACCAACACAACCATGTTTATTGCAGCATTATTAATCATAGCTAAGATATGGAACCAACCCAGATGCCCCTCAGTAGATGAGTGGATCAAGAAAATGTAATATATATATATATATATATACACATATATATATATACATATATGAATTCTATGCCTCCATCAGAAAAAAATGACATTGCCTTTTTTGTTATGAAATGAAAAGACTTGGAAAAATTATATTAAGTGAAGTAACCCAGGCCCCCAAAAACATAGGTCCCATGGTTTTCCTTGTTTGCAGTGTCTGGTACATGTCTAAGACAAGCAGAGTAGAATAAAAGCTATGTACATATGACCATATGAGATAATGTTAAGCAAAATGTACCCCAAGACAGGGACACAAGAGAGTTTTTTTCTCTTTCTTGTTAGTATTTTTAATGTACTTACAATACCATATGTGATTCTTTTGGTTCTATTGTATGTTCTTCCCCCATGGTATAACCCCTGTTTTCATTGGATTTGCTGCACCTTGTATATATATTTTTGTAATTTGGGGAGGGAAGGAATATTGCAGAATGTTTAAGTGAGGATGCAGGCTGACCCATTGTGATGACAAGATGTACAGGACACTATATTGAAAATGAACTTTACAATGTCATGGTGGTGGAGGCAGGAGGAGTTGGGGAAGTGGGGAGGGAAGTGATGGTAGGGGGAAAGCAAAGGAAGAGGTAACAATGCTCGCTATAAAATGTACTCATTACCCTACTCATGTAACTGTAACCACTTTGTACAACATTTTTACAATGAAAAGAAAGAAAAAGAGAAAGGAAAGAAAAATGAAAAAATAAAGGAAAGAAATCATTTGACATTTATTTATGGTACATGAGTATATAATAATTATTTATGTTTGCTACTTAGTTAACTTGAAGCTGTGTTTCATACAAGCAAACAGATGATGCAGAGAATTTAAATACAAGTGTGTTGTTAAATGGCACACTCAGGAGAAAACAAAATGAAATGAGGGCATTGGAATTGGGAGGGAAAGAAGCAAGGATGTGGCTTTGGATTAGGGCTAACCTCAGCTTCAAGCAGCCAGAAGAGCAGCTCACAGAAACTTCCAGCCAGGATGCTTCTGTTGTGGAAGGGCAGTTCTCCAGAGCACCTGGAAGCAAAACTTGGCCTATTGCAGCCCCAAGTGCAAAAAAAGATCCTGGGGTCTGGGCCCCACCTGGCAGTGCAGCATCAGATTTCACTTCCTTCTTTCTCAGATGTAGCCCACAGGCAGAATAACAAATGGCCTGTCGTATTTGCTTATGCTTGCCTCTAAGATTTTTATGGCTTTTAGTGCGAGTTTTTCTAGGTGGTATGTGGGTAGAGATGCAATCTGATCCTTTCCCCCAATGGTTGATGAATTTTCTCAACACCTATCACTGAAATGCAACACTGAGGCTTCGCAGGGCCAGTAAACAGGAAATTGCTGTTTGGTGCAGAACTGGGTGGAAAAGTTGAAAACACAAGCTTTTGGCTACGGCTTTGATTCCTAACTTCCTGACTAGTTCTTGGTTTAATACCAAGTGTTCAATCCAACCCTCATCCCTGAAAGGGCAGATAATAGAGAAAGACATGGTGAGATGTGGCCATGAGGAAGCGAGTTTATATGCAGCACAAAACTCAGCTCTGCCTATCATTATAATAAGGTTTGTTCTCAGGAACAACACCTGGCACTTGAGATCCTAGAAGAGAAGCTATGAAGACAGAACCTTTCTCATAGACTCTTCTGCTTCTAACTACTTCTCCAACTCCTTGGTAATAGTGGACATTCCTCACTTGAGTATTTCCAATGAGACTTCCAGATCCCCCTCTTGCTGGCAATGCACTCACCCCAATGACTATATTTCCTTCCTTAAGGAAAGCCTTGCTGCCTTGGCTCATGCTGTACTTTCCTCCCTTGTGAACAGTGCAAAGACCCATTTATGCTTTTTTCCCCTCCTGTATTGTTCAGCTCCTTTGGCAAGTGACCTTCCTTCCTAGCTTGGCAAAACCCTGCCGAGTCCTTAGTTGACTTCTGATTCCTTAAAGAAAAAAAGGCTTGTTCTATTATTTATCTTAACTTCTCATAAAATCTTCATTTCATTTTTCTAGTTCACTTTACTTATCACTTTCGTCCACTCCGTGTCAACTTCACCTTCCTTCTGCAGAGGGCCGCTGATGTGGGTGGTTTTTATGACTCCTGTGGCTTTTTCTTATCACTGATTACTTCATGTTAAATTAGCTCAGCCTGACTGGGGGCAGTCACACACATGATTGCTTTAGTGGTGCAGTGACCTTGCTAGGAAGGTCTCCTAGCATTGCTGATGGACTGAAAAAAAATGCTGAGTTGTTTGGTGTGCAGGCCCATGTCAGGGATGAGCATGGGCTATATCCCTGACTTCAGACCTGTAATTTGCTTGTTCCGTTAAGCTGCTCCAAAGCTAATGTAACAGGAAATAAGGCCTCCTGGCTACAGTAAAGAAGGAAGTAGGGTGACTTTCCATGCCCAATTATAGCATGAAATCATAAAGTGGGACAGTGGTCAGAGTGCTGGTGAATTTCCAAATTGACGCATAGATCTCATGAAGCAGCCTGTATGTGATTTTTGTCAATTTCATAGTCCATGGAGAAGACAGGGTCAGTGATCTTGGGGTCTAGCTTTGAGCCCTGAATATCTGTGGTGCACAAACTAGGTGATGGGCATTTTTCTTGAAGTCTCCTGAGACTTAATGCAACTCAGATAGGTTAGATATGTTTGGGTGATGACATCAATACAGTATTTAGATGTATTTTACTGGCTCATTTATTCATCTCTCTCTCTCTCTCTGTGGAGTGTGTGTGTGTGTGTGTGTGTGTGTGTGTGTGTGTAGGGGGGCATTTGCATTAGTACTGGAGCTTGGAACTCAGACCTTGAGATATAGCTCAGCTTTTTTACCCAACACTGTGTCTCTATCACTTGAGCCATACTTCACTTCTAGCTTTTTGCTTGTTAATTAGAGATAAAGAGTCTGGATTTTTCTACCTGGGCTAGCTTCCAATTGTAACACTCAAATCTCAGACTCCCCAATAGCTAGGATTACAGATGTGAGCGACTGGCACTTGGCTTTTAGTCATTCATTTTGATATCTTAGGGACTAAAAAATTGTTAAGCAGGTAGCTCATGTCTCTTACCTCACTTATCTCCTCTTTAATTGAGTCCCTTGCTGATTTCTCTCCTTCCTCATTTTGCTCTCACTTTGCCTTCTTCCCCTGAGGTTGTATGACTTCTCTTGATTTCTGCTATTTCTTCTCCTTTATTTGTCTCTATTCTGGGCTTGAAATCAGGAGCTGGGCACTGTCCTTGAGCTTTACTTCTCAAAGCTAGTGCTCTACCACTTGAGACACAGCTCCATTTCTATTTTTGTTTTCCAGGCTTTTTGAGGCACTTAGAGTTAGTGTCACAGACTTTTCTGCTTGGACCGGTTTCAAATCATGATCCTCAACTCTCAGCCTGAGTAGCTAGGATTACAGATATGTGCCACCTGGACCAGGCTTCTGCTACATTTTTTTTTTGCCAGTTGTGGGGGCTGAACTCAGGGCCTGGGACCGTCCCTCAGCTCTTCAGCTCAAGGCTATCACCCTATCACTTGAGCCACAACACCACTTCCAGCTTTTTTTCTGCTTATGTGGTACTGAGGAATCGAACCCAGGACCTCATGCTTGCAAGGCAAGCATGCTACCATTGAGCCAAACTCCCAGCCCCCTGCTACATCTTTAATGCATGTTCCTCCAGGGTTCTGTTCCCACAAAGCCCAGATGAGTGACTTGCTGGGCTATCCAGTTCACCAGCCAGCTAAAACATTATGACATGGAAGACTTAACTCAATGAGTTACCAATATGGAAAGTTCCAGCTTCCAGACATCTATTGAGCAAAGATTTGTAGAGAGTGGGAGATATTGGAGACAAGCAGAGAGTATGCAAGAGGATACCTACTTTCTTATTTATATATTTATTTATTTATTTATTTATTTATTGTAAAGATACTATATAGAGGGGTTACAGTTACACAAGTAAGGTAATGAGTACATTTCCATTGAGCATTGTTATATCCTTCATTTTTCCTCTACCATCTCTTCTGCTCCCCTCCCCAACTCCTCCTCCTCCTCCCCCAAAGATGTAAAGGTTGCTTTCAAAAATAGTGTCTTGTACATCTCATTGTTACCATGGTTCAACCTGTATCCTTATTTCAGCATTTTGTTATTTCCCTTCCCCTCCCCAAATTAGAAAAATGTATGTACAAGATACAGGACACCAGAATCAAATACAGTGGAGGAAGAACATACAAAAGAAACAAAAAAATCACATAGTACATTATAAGTACATTTAGCAACAAAGCTAAAACCTCTTGTGTCCCAATCTTGGGGTTCATTTCGCTTAGCATCATCTTATATGGACATATGTGCATAGCTTTTGACCTTTTCTGCTTGTCCTAGACATATGTTAGTTATTGCAACTAAGGGAAACCATAGGACCTATGTTTCTTTGAGCCTGGCTTACTTCACTAAATGTAATTTTTTTCCAAGTCTTTCCATTTCCTAACAAATGGGGTCATTCTTTCTGATGGACACATGGAATTCCATTGTATGTATATACCACATTTTCTTGAGGATACCTACTTTTTAAATATGATTTTAAATTAAGTGAGCAAAAGAGACCTCACATAAAGTAAAATAGATTTAAGTCAAACTATATTCAGTTCATTCATAAGAGCACCAAAATATGGCAAAAATACAATTCCAGAAAAAAGAACTAAGCATTTGTAGACAACAAAAGAAAGAATGTTAGACTAACATTGGTAACTTAGACAGGTAGATAATCTGACACAAAACCACATGATGTCTTATAAGGAACTATAACTACAACCTTTATTGCAGAATAGAAATCATTTGCATGTGAACCAGATAAAAATATATAGCTTAACTTGGAACATTGCCTGAGATTTAATCAATAGCAAGGAAAAGGTCAAATAAGGGTATATGTCCTCAGGTAACTAAGTAATGTTTGTGTAGGTCTTAGAAATTATGTTATTATGGGACAATGAGAAGGATATGGGATCCTGTTTCTTTCTTCCAGGTCTTTGTCTTCTGGGAGAGAGAAGGATGGAGAAGAGGAAGAGAATATACAAACATGCATAATACATACATATTTAGAATACATATATGTATATAAATGCTAGATGCGTCTCTGTGTATAGATGTGTGTACAAACATGTATGTATGTATGTATGTATATACCTACGTATTGTAAATGCTATCTTCCTAACAAGTTGGAAAGCTATGATTGACAGTGTGGTGGTTAATGGAAACGCTACTGGATACTGCTTCCAGATATTCTGCTTTAAGAATAGAAACTGGCATCAGAGCTTGTCAATGTCAACCCTAAAAATGACATTTATATCTTCGATAGGGGAAACTTTCTGAGAAGTAATCTACCAGCTCTTTTCCCTCTTGAGGGAAGAATCCCATGACATCTTTCTGGATTTTGTGCATACATTCTTCGGCCTCCTGTTTCAGCCAACATAACAGCTCCATATTTGGTTGAGGGAAGCACCAGCACTCCAAAGTACACCGAGGCACTGTGCCTGGGTAACTAGGAAAGATGGTGTCAGGTGCAGCCTAGGCATGCAAAACAGGAGGCTGACTAGAGTGTGGCCATGCATGCTGGGATGGGTCCACCACTACTGCCTCTGTTTCCCCTTTGAAGATGAACTGCTTGAATACTTCTTGTGCATTCCTTTAAGTCCTGCCACTGCCTTGAATCATTTCTCTTTCATAACTTCTCAGCCAAAGCTGTTATTTTCACCTATTCATGTCACTTTTCCTCCCTTTCACCCTCTTCCCCAGTCCTCACGGGTGTCAGACTCAGAGTTCTCCCAGGTCTTTTTCTTCCAGCCTCAACTAATGGTGGTGGCTGCTGTCACTTTTGTTCTTAACCCAGGGCAGAGGGAAAAGGAGAGAGACTCTAAATAGCCTCAGAGAGGTCCTTGCGAGTGTGAACTCCTGCTACCTCTTTGTCTCCGTTCTTAGGGCCTCTGGGCCTCATAGAGTGGTCTCGGGGACTAGAGGAAGCCACATGATGACTAGACTTCTATTCCACAGAACAGACCTGCCTTTTGTGTATGTGAGGTTTTACTTGTCATGACTCACCAAATAAAACAAACAAAACAAAAACCAGGGAGATATCCTTACAGTGGTACTCCTTATTTGTTTACTTATTTATTCATGTATGTCAGTATGTTAAGTTGTGGAGCTTGAACTCAGGGCCTGGGTGCTACCCTGAGCTCTTTCACTCAAGGCTAGCGCTCTACCACTTTGTGACACAGCTGCATTTCTGGTATTCTGGTGGTTAATTGGAGGTAAGAGTCTTAAGGACTTCCCTGCCTGGGCTGGCTTGGAACTGTGATCCCAAGATTTCAGTTTCCTGAGTAGCTAAGATTATAGGCATAAGCCACTGGTGTCCAACTTACTTAAAAATATATTATTTTATTTATTAATTTATTTATTTTCTCTTTTTGCCAGTCTTGGGGCTTGAACTCAGGGCCTGGGCACTGTCCCTGAGCTTCTTTTGTTCAAGGCTAGCACTCTACCACTTGAGCCACAGCAGCACTTCTAGCTTTTTCTGTTTATGTGTTACTGTGGTATTGAACCTAGGGCTTTGTGCACGCGAGGCAAGCACTCTACCACTAAGCCACATTCCCAGCCCTACATTTATTTTTTTAAATAAAAATTTTTCTTTCTGAAGTGTTTGCTTATCTGGGCTGTGGGTGATCATTTCCCTCTCATGATGGCTAAAGAGCAGACTCTATTTTGTAAATCGAAAGTCAGGAAAGGGTCAGAATCCAGGCACCAAAATGCCTGTCCAGGCTTCGAAGGTTGCAAAAGTTCTGGACTTCTCCAAGACCTTCCTAAAGAGAAGGGCCTGGAGCAGCTTGGCTAATAGAGGTGATCCCATCTGGCAGGGAGAGAAAGATAGTTCAGAGCCTGGGTACAGAGGTGGCTGTCACACACTGAAGTGGTTTCCAAAATGCAGGCACAGTCATAGCTGGCCTGAGTCCCTGCCTAACCATCTGGTCTAGGGTCGTATTCATCACCTTTCCAATTGACCTTGCAGTTTTCCCTCCAGAAGCTAGGGCTTGTGTGCTACATCAGGTGGTGGAGACTTTGGGCAGCATGCAGCGAGGACGTTGGTAGACTAAGAAGAAAATCCTAACGTTTCTTCTGGCATCCCAGAAACCTTAACATTTTATTGCCTCTATCTTCTGACCCCTCTGAATTATTCGCTCACAGGAGAGTTTTTAAGGTCTTCACAAAAGTTCAAGGTTACTTCTACAAATATACCTCGGGACTCCAGGATTCATGAAAGTGAAGGGTAAGAGAAGTAGAGCAGCCTCCATAAGAAGAGAGAAATTTTCTACTTGTGGCAAGCATGGTTCTAAATGCTCTCTTGCAAGAATTCTCTTAGATAGGAATTATTATCCTCATCTAACAGATGATAAGGCTGTGACTCAATGTTGCATAGTTAGTAAACAGCAGAGCAGACACACACAAACCCAAGCAGCCTGCCCCCGTGTCCTTCCCTGTAGCATTACATCAAATCACCGTTAATGAATATTAACACTAGGAGGATTAAAATACAAAATCTAGGAGATGCATGTTTGAGATTTGAAACAGTGGAGAGTGAGGAGGTGTAAATTAATAGTAACTCACAAAGTAACAGGGATCTTGCTTATTATTCAAAGAGCCCAATAAAGACTGAGCTAAATTGTTATTCTGATTTTTTAATCAAATGCAAATAAGTGGCAGATTTTCACAGCTTCCCCGTGGGTATTAGGTCAACCTAAAGGAAATGTAGAACAATTGCAAGGTATCCCTGTCTTATCCCCAGTAAAGTAGTTCTCCATCTCTGAAGAAGATGAGAAATACCAATATATTTTATTGTCATTTGTGTTACCTAATTTCACTTAAAAGGTAGGAGACTGTGCCAAAAAATACTTCAAAAAATTTTCCAGGAAATTGATGCAAGCAGAGACTTATTTCTTATAAGTGGAGTAGATTTTCAAACTCCCTACTGTTTCCTATGGGCCTTCCTTTCTAGATTGTGGGATTACAGTACTTTGATGGAGTGATAGCTTTTGCCCCTGGCAGGGTTAGCTGTCTTAAGCCTCCTCTGGGGACAGATTTTCAGTGTGATCTCAGTGGCAGGGTCCAGGCTTGACGTATGTGTTGAGCATCCAGGTCACAGTTGATTGATGGCCCTGGCAACCCGGTTAATTCGTGTCTGGGTCCTATCCTCCTTGCTAGCACGCTAGACTGTAGCTTGGACTCTATCGACTACCCCTGTTTGCTCGTCCCTGTCATGGTGGAAAGTGAAATTTCCAGCATATGGAGCTGTGAGCTCCAGACCAGCCAGGCGATGAGCCTGGGAAATAATTGGATCTGGATCCTCTGTTGAACTCATCCTGCTGGGTTGACTACAAGGTGAAGAGACATACCTGCTAATAGGCAACTGAGAGCAGTGTTGGCTCCCTGGAGAAACAGAGAAGCTCACATGGGAAATTGATATGGCAGAGAATACCCTGCATTTCCTATAGATAATGGGAGAGAGAGCTCTAGAGTGTACTATTAATTGTTCATGGACAATTGGAGGTGACATTGCATGAGCCAATGGTTGCTCCTTTGAAGAGAGTTCTGTATGGACTTTTGATTACAGCACTGTTGACTACTCTGTTTTTCTTGACAAAAGATCTTCTGTAAAAGAAAATCCCACATGGAAATCCAGTCTATGAAACACTATGAAATCAATGGAACAGGGAACATGGATGCCATTCCATGTTGACTAGTCTCCTGGCTTAGGTGTGCATGCTGTCTACCCAAGAAGTCTCTTTCATAATCTTTATAGGGGCTTTCTGCTGGCTTTTATGAAAGCATGCAGTTGAGTCATTTTGGACATTCCAAGCAAGAGGTTCCAAATATGGTGGATAAATCATTCCACCCTTTAGTCCTCACTGGGAAATATGTGAGATGAGTGAAGCATAGAATGCTTAAGAGTCTCCAGCAGTTGGCACCACAATGGAAGATGGGAAATCCATTATTTCCCTTCCCTCACTACTTGCAGGAATTCCCATAGGACAGACAGTTCTCATTGTCGCTTTCTTTGGCTTTGTGAGTATGCCTAATGGTCTATTTCATCTGTTTCTGTGTTTTTCTAAATCTGATTATGCTTTTCTCTCAAATTCATAGTAATATTCTTCCTTTTGGCTTCATTTCTTTAGATACACAAGGTATTTGTGTGTTATCATCCAGTAAATATGAAAAAGATTTAGAGAAATAGCAAGTGATATAAAGCTTCAGATTTCTCCTGAGATGGCTATTCCACTAGGAAATAAGTGTTTTGCCCCCTCTGCTCTGGCATTGGATGAAACAGTATGTTCTGCCTACGTTGCTTCCTCCAGACAATGGAAAAGTTTGTCCCCCTGACTTCTGGCAAAATCACAAACAGACATCATGAAGACACAAGGCAATACTGGAGCTGAAATACAACAGAGAAGACAATTTATGTGTAGGACAAGGTTGTACTATTTGAGGTCTCTAGATGACCTTTTTCCTGGTCTGCTCCCATGTGGCTCAAAGTAGCTCTTGAGGACCATAGGGAGGGATTTTGTTATTTCTCATTCTTGAAATACCTACCAAATTGGTTTTTGACACCGAACAGAGCAAGAAGATTTCCCTTTGCCTCTGGAATTTTCCATTTCCTGTCCAGATGAAACACCCCCCCCCAGGGGTGGGGGTGGGTGGGAGGGATGATCTATCTTAGCAGACAACTATTTTTCTTCTGAGGAAATTCTACCTTCTCTCATAGCAGTACAGTCTAACCTATGATCAGACGAGATGCCACATGACCATCCAATACAAGTTTAATTGGACATTTGGGTTTTTGGGTTCTATGCAATCAGACTCTTGGTTATCTTTCCACATTAATGTAAAGCACTTTTCTTAGTGCCAGGACCAGTTTAATAAATTATAACATTACCTGTAGTTGAGATGACTGATGATGATGATGATGATGATGATGATGATGATGATGATGATGATAATGATAAAGATGACTGTCTGCATGTTATTCTTGGTTTTAGCCATTGTATACCTGTTGTTTTGCCATTCCTACATTTTCCCTTCCAAACATCCAGCCTCTAAATTTCAGAATGTTGAACAGCCTGCTGTGACTGTTTTAGACTGCTCCTAAAGTTATTTTCCACATTTACAAGCCAAGTGTTAAAAAATATTTTTAAAGCCCCCTAGTGTATGAGGATTATGAATTTTCAAAGTTGATCTCTATGTCCCTTAAATTTTTACCTATTTGAAGGGGGGGTATTCCCACTCACTATTGGTGACTAAGAGTGCTGTTATTCCCTTGATTGACATAATAGAGTCTGCAGACACACTGTAAGTATATAAACATCCAACAAATACATATTTCTAATGAATTATTTACACTGTATATCAGCATTAGTGCCAGTGGTTTTGTTGGAATAGAACTGCAAGTCAAAAATCAGCACTGAGTGAAGAGAGGAGACTCTTTCCTCACTTCCAGTTAGATAGAGGCAAAGATTTCTGGGAAAGAAAGGCAAGAGGATGTGCACAGGCATTTTAGCAAAGAGCAATAGGAGAATATTCTAGTCATAGGGTGTGGAATAAGAGGCATTAAGTTGAAGGAAATGGGATGGGAATAGTGTGGTTGGGTCAGCTCCCTTAGACTCTGGTGAAGCTCTGAGAAAGGCTGGAGCCTTGACCTCTTCCCCCGCCACCGGCCATGCTGTGTTTCTATCAATACCAAGAGTATTGTGTGCTCCATCAAGGAAGCGTACATGACTTGCTATGTAAATAATATCCCTGTCATGTAAGTATAGTCAAGATTTGCTGAATTCTTACTGCATGCAGGGTCTTAGACTTTGTATCACCCCCAACATGTGAACTCCAAAAGTAACATTGTCGTCCATCTCCCCCTTCACATATGAAGAAACTGAGGTGTACAGTTGGTAGCAATCTGTTCAGTACCATGTAGCTATGAAAAGTTGGAGTTAGGTTCCTTTTCACAACTACTTAAGGATTTTAAAAAGTTGGATTTGGGATTCAAATTGAGATTTGTCTAATTCCAAAGTGGCAACTTGATTGTAATGAACTAAATATAATAAATTAATAAATGAACATATTAATAAATGAAAGAATGAATAAAGAATAATATGTATGCTAGAAACAATCTAATCTGAAGATATATTGTGTTAACCCAGCTCTTCAGCTGGAATGACCTCAAAATGTTCCCTTTGCAGAACATGGATTATGTAAACCTTTGAGAATTGCTAAAGAATCAACCCATTTTCTTAGAAATTGACTGCTTCTGCTTCTCTTCCTGACTGCAACTATATTGTAATAACTTTGTCCCTAGTAGCTAAACCTTTGAACTTACAGGATTAAAAAAAATGTTGGTATGGATCTCAGAAAATAGAAGGCTATCTTTTTATATCCTTCCTTCCTTCTTCGTTCCTTCCTTCTCTTTCTTTTTTCTTTCTCTTTCTTTTTTCTTTCTCTTTCTTTCTTCTTTTTCTTCCTTCCTTTTCTTTCTTTCTTTCTCTTTCTTCCTTCCTTCCCTCTCTTTCCTCTTCTCTCCTTCTTTCCTCTTCCTTCTCTCTTTCCTCTTCCCTCCTTCCTTCCTTCCTCCCTCCCTCCCTCTCTCCCTTCCTCCATTCCTTTCTTCCTTCCTTCCTTCCTTCTTTCCTTCCTTCCTTTCTTCCTTGAGGATCTAATTATTTCATTTATCTTTCATAAGGTATAGAAAATGGACATAATTTCTACTGAAATGGTCACCATTAACTGAACATTTTTCATGTGTTGAACATTGTGCTTATTATGTATATATTTTCTTTCTTTTCTTGAACCCAGGGCTTGTAACATGGTAGGAAGGCAAGCACTCTACTACTGAGTTATACATTTATGTTACAATACCTATATGGCTGGTGGTATTATTACTGCAAGTTGAAGTAAAATTATCATTTCCACTTTAAAAACAGGTATAGAGGGAATTCTCTTAATCTTTCTATGATGTTTATAAAAATGATGGAACTAGATGAAAGGAAGAGTCTAAAGACTGTACTTACTAGTCTCTATTCTCCAAACAA
Organism: Dipodomys ordii; assembly: GCF_000151885.1. Classification (NCBI taxonomy): domain Eukaryota; kingdom Metazoa; phylum Chordata; class Mammalia; order Rodentia; family Heteromyidae; genus Dipodomys; species Dipodomys ordii. The sequence continues at coordinate 4,827,677 of NW_012267367.1, forward strand.
GGTAGAAATTGCTGAAGCAGCAGATTTCAGGGTTTGGGCAGGGCAGGAAGGGCAGGGATAGAATAACCATCTCTGCCTTTCTGATTCTTGGCATTTTCCTTTTATGAGGACAGGAAACACAGGTAAGTTAATCAGTTTGCTTTGCTTTCTTCCTATTATAGAAGGTCCAATAGATTTCCCTGTGTAAATGCTTCTTCTAAGAATTGCCGGGAAATATTCAACAAAAGTTTCTATCTGTAGTGTGCTAGAGACTGAATAATTCAGACTTTATCCATATATAGTACTCTGTACATGATAATTTTCTGATATTTTACAGTACACTGGTTTCTCAGTGCTGGTCCAACAATGAATTCATCAGATGATCACCCAGTGAGCTTCATAGTTTGTGTGTGTGTGTGAACTCAGGGTCTGGGCACTGCTTTAGCTCAAGACTAACACTCTACCACTTGAGCCACAGTGCCACTTTTTCTGTGTATATGGTTCTGAGGAATCAAACCCAGGGCTTCATGCATGAAAAGCAAGCACTCTACCACTAAACTACATTCCCAGCCAAATTTTGTTTGTTTGCTTGTTTAATTGAGAATCTCTAGACCAAGATTATTAGCTGACTCTGAAGCCTGGTTGGGTATTCAAATCCCAGCACTGTTTGGCCTTTGTCAAATTTTTTGTCTTTGATATTCATCAGTAATAATATGTAACAGTGCCAATTTCATATGATTAAAATGAGGAATTAAGAGATATTATTGTACATAAAACCCCAAGAAGGCCTACCACATAGTATGTGCTATATTTCAAATTTTGCTGAAAGGACATAAATCTCCACTCACATGAATTGGATGAGAATATTTGGAGATGGAGCTCAGGATCCTTCCTTCCCTTCCTTCCTTCCTTCCTTCCTTCCTTCCTTCCTTCCTTCCTTCCTTCCTTCCTTCCTTCCTTCCTTTCTTTTCTTTCTTTCTTTCTTTCTTTCTTTTTCTTTCTTTCTTTCTTTCTTTCTTTCTTTCTTTCTTTCTTTCTTTCTTTCTTTCTTCTTTCTTTCTTTCTTTCTTTCTTTCTTTCTTTCTTTCTTTCTTTCTTTCTTTCTTTCTTTCTTTCTTTCTTTCTTTCTTTCTTTCTTTCTTTCTCTTTCTTCTTGTCCTAGAGCTTGAACTCAGGGCTTAAGCACCGCCACTTGAGCCACAGCTCTACTTCTGGGTTTTTTGGGGTAGCTGTTTGGAGATAGGAGCCTCACAGGCTTTTTTTTTTTTTTTTTTTTGTCCAGACTGACTTTGAACTGCAACCCTCAGATCTTAGCCTCCTGAGTAGCTAGGATTACAGATGTGAGCCACCTGGCTCAGGTTTCTTATTATTTTAGGGTTTCCTGGTGAATGTCCTCCTAGGTCTGTTTAGACTCCTGATAAAGAGTATTGAGCAAAATACTATAAATGGAGTAGGTCTTAGGTCTCTTTCTTCTGTTTTAACAAAATTGCTTTTACTGCCTTGTGTTATCCTGGAACCTCAAGATGTGGTAGTGATAAGGAAAACCATCTGTCTTCTCCTGAGACTGTCCATCTTCCTTGGTTGCTCCTAGTTTGGTTGGTGCTGTGAGGTTATAAATTCCTTAATGTAGACCTACACCTCTAGTTTTGCACATGGTCAAAGCTCATTAAGTATCAGTTCTGGTAATGACCCAGAAACATGGCTTGTGATCTATAGGATATTGGCTATGTAGCCTAAGTAAGACCATAAGAATCAGGAGAGGATGCTCTGTAAGCATGGATTGTGATAGAACACACATGTAAAAAACAGTAAGTCCAATGACTCTAGGCTGGAGGACAATAATTTTGGTAGATGCAAATTGGACTGGCTTACTGACCAGCAACAATCTGCCTACCAGTTGTTCCTCTTGTGTTCCAACCATTGATTTCAAAGGGGATTCACATCCTGATTTTTCAAATGAAGGGACACAGACCCATGTTGACTAGTCAGACATATCCCCTGGGGATTGACTAAAAATGAAGAAAATCTGGTTCTGTTTATGAACACCGCCAGCATTGTGCAATTCATGTCTTGAATAAATCCACCTGAGTGAAGTGACTCAAATGTAATTCTATCTACTTGGGAGGTAAATATTAGAAATAAACAAATAAACAAAAAAGATTAGGAGACTGTAATCCAAGACCAGCAGCGAGGACTGGGGCAGGGTTGGGGGGAGAGAAGATAGTTCCATGAGACTCCATCTCAACAAATGTTGGGGTTCTGTGATATATGACTCAGGCAATACAAATAGGCATATCGCAGTCCAAGCTGGTTCACCATCAGGCTGGATCTAATATAATGAGACTCTACCTCGAAAATAACCAGCTTTCAAAGGTGCTTATAGAATGGCTCAAATGTTAAGAGTACCAGCCTACAAAATGCAAGACTCTGAGTTCAAACCCAGTACTACCAAAAAGAAGAAGGAAGAAGGAGGAGGAGGACGAGGAGGAGGAAGAAGAAGAAGCAGCAGCAATCAGGCAGTCACAGGAACGGACTTAAAGCAGCATTTTAGACACTGATTTTCATTTTTACAGCCTGACTTTATTCTTTCTGCAATGTAGTATGCAAAATGATTGCTTTCTCTTTTCTTGTTCATGTAAATATGAATTAGTTTCATTTGAATGCAGTAAAGTTCTGGTTTGATAGAGTGAAATTAAGGTTAGAGTTGTCATTTTCTCCTTTTGAGAAGCTAGAAAAAGTGATTGGCAAACTCCAGTACTTTTTCCTCCTATTAATCTATCTGTATAAACATTTATTTTGAGATCTAAATATTTGATTCACAGCAAAGGAAGGGTTAACTAATATCCGAGCTGTCGAGTAACACTTCTGCCTTTGTGCAGTGGGCACTTAATTCTAGCAACTGCATAGACATTTTTATATTTATCTTTCTTAAATTTCATCTTGTTGTTATGGCCGGTATTTTCACTTATGGAGAGTTTAAACATTAATTTTTGTCATCCATCGTATCATTTCTCCTCTCAGAATTTGTTTCATATGAAAATTTGAAACGTATGTATTTTTTATTTTCATCTATGTATACAAGTTGCTCATGTTTAAACTGTTGAAAAACCAAGAGTGTTTCTAACCTTGCAACTTCTCTTTTATGCATACATCCTGTCACATCTGCATAAAGAGACATGCTGAAGGATATCCTCTGCAGAATTTTAAAAAAGAAAAATGGGATAAAGAACCCGAGTATCCAGTAGCAGATAAGTAGATAAATAGCATGTCATATATTTATACAATGAACTCCATTACCACAGTCAAAGGAGATGACCTAGCATTCTAAATATGAACACTAACTGTTTTTAAAGCATGCTGTGCATGGTGATAGTATATGCTGCAATATGATATTGTCGCAAAATGTTATCTGACAACAGTATTAAAAATGGTCAGTCCTTGGTGGTAGGAACATAGGTAATTATTATATTATACTATGTTTTTTTCTGCCTTTTTTATTATCTCATTATACCAGCTGGGACTTCTAATATGATGTTGAATAGGGATGAAATGAAGGGACTTTTAAAAATATAATTTCATTTTGCAGTGATAAGAACTACACGGATCCATCCTTGTAACAATTTCTCAAGTGTATAATGCAATAGTATTAACTGTACGCACACTGTTGTACAGTAGGTCTATAGCACCTATTTATCTAGTGTAACTGAAATGTTATGCTTGTTATACTTTCCATTTTCTCCTCCTCCAAGCCACTGGAAACAATAAGGACCTTATATAAGTGGAACCCTGCAGTTTTTGTCCCTCTGTGACCACCTTATTTTAATTAGCATGTCTTTGATGTCCACCATATTATAAGATGATACAACTTCCTTCAAAGTTTTAGAAGGCCAAATAGCAATTCATTGCGTATATACACACTATTTTATGTATCAATTCATGCAGCAGAGTCTGCCTAAATGATTCCCAATCTCACACTTCTTGGGTATTTCCCAGTCTCCTTTGCAAAAGGACAGCAACCTGTGATTGGATTCTGGTCTACAAAATGTAGATGGAGGTGACATAAGCCAGATCTGGCCTTGATCCTCAAACTCCCTGCAATATTCCCCATGTGTTCTGAGCTCTTCCTTCTTGGTTGTAGAGATTTAGGGTTGTCGACAAGGGTTACCATTCAAAATGCAATTACATCAGACTATGAGGTGAATAACTGAAAACACTCACTTGTGTTGATTAAATGAGAACCAAAGGATTTAAGGCTGTTTATTCCTACTTTTTTCCTGATAAAATAGTGCTGTTATTATTATTAGTTGTACAGGGGTGTTGTCGTTTGACAAAGCAGTTTATGAATACAATGCATCTTCATCACTGTCCCTTTCAACATTCTTCCCCATCTCCCTAGTCTGTGCCTCAGTTTTCTTAATTTTGTAGGACATGTTTCGAATTTTCTGACTGCATTGTACTTGCTCGACCACAAACCTGTATGGAGTGAGTAATATTAAGTATTAAGGGCTACAAATAGGTAACATTTGACGGCCCTAACTCAGCTTTTAACATTTTCTTCCTTTCACTTTCTGTTATAATCAGAAGACATGTTTTAAAAGGGTTGTAATCAACTTGTTGCAAAATAATTTGGAATAACTATTTCCTAGCACCAGAAATTTTAGATAAATCACTTTCCTTTTCTTTTGAGACTTATCTTATGATGCACTCTTGAAGTATAAACCTACTTTATTTTCTCAAATAATTAGACTTCACATTTTCATGTGAAGCTCTCAGTCATATATACTTGTATACACAAGAAGTCTTACACATACTCAGAGAAGATAACAATACATGCTCTCTATAAACTATCTTGGTGATAAATTATGGACAGACACACATACACATTTTTTTCTTGAGACAGTGTCTCATTGTGTAGATTTAGGTGATCTTGAACTAGTAATTTTCCTGCCTGTCTCCTGAATGCTGGGATTGCAGGTGCTGCAGGAAATTGTCACTATACCCAGCTAAATTGTGGATGCTTATATTGCCTACAAATGACATCTAATCTATATTATCACTATAAATATGAAGTATCCAATGCATAAGCCACCAATGTGGTTATTTAAATTAATTCAAATTAAATAATATTAAAAATTATGTTTCGCCAGTCATAACAGCCACACTCAAATACTCAACCCATAAATAGAGACTACTCATCTGTAGAGCACATATATAGAGACTTCTGTTAGCACTGAAGGTTTATTGGACAAGACTGTTATGAATTTGTAATGGTTTGCACAGGTTTTATTGAATCACTTCACCATTCTTGGATATTAGGGTTTTTTAAGTTTTTCTTTTTTACCATCTGGACAATACAGCAATGAAAAAAATTGTAGCACTTTTTGGACACATCAGTGACTACTTCCAACTCTAGAGTGTGGCTTAATTCCAAGTTGGTGGTATAGGAAAGTTCTTTTTTATTTTTTTTTTGGGGGGGGGTCCGGTCGTGGGGCCTGAACTCTGGGCCTGGGCACTGTTCCTCAGCTCTTCAGCTCAAGGCCAGCACTCTAGCATTTGAGCTACAGTGCCACTTCTGGCTTTTTTTTTTTTTTACCTTTTTGTTTATGTGGTGCTGAGGAATCAAACCCAGGGCCTCATGCATGCAAGGCAAGTGCTCTACCACTGGACCACCTTCCCAGCCCCGGAAAGTTCTTATTCTGGCTCACTCCTAGTTTTCTTTCTTTGACTTTTTTCTCTCTGCTAATTTCATTGGATGTCTTCTTAGCATCTTAGGTTTTAACTATAGTTTTGTAGGTCTGTTTTATCTTTACTATCTCCAGGTACAAAGCAATTATTATTTAAAACTATTCTTTCTAGAAATAAGAGTTTAGAAACATTCTTCTCTTTTCCTCGTATTGCTTTATTAGGCAGTGTATAATATTTTGTCTTACAGTAACAAATAAAGTGAAGTTCTTGGTAACTTAGTACATGTAGATTTCAACTTACCTGTGTTACAGGATTCAAAGTGATCAAGTAACCACTATAGAGAGGGTAGCTATGACAAAATAGCTTGGCAAATCCATGTACCACCTCTTAAAGTTACCTCTCAGAAACAAGACTTAGCATGTATTTCAGTGATTAACACAAAATAACACCCATGATTCTGCTTATGTACAAGATATAAGGAGTATATGTACCTGTGAGATCATTAGAAATACCTGGAAAAAAGCATGAATGATGTCTCCAGAAATTTTACTTGTATTTTGGTGATACTGGGGTTTGAACTCAGAGCCTTGCATTTGCTAGGCAGGCTTTGTAACACTGAGTCATGCTTCTAACCCTTTTCTTGGATGATTTTGAGAGAGGGTCTAGTTTCTTGTCTAAGTTTATAGACTTGATTCACAGTTGACTTATTTTAGGCTTCCCACTATAGCTATTATGACAGGCAAGTATTGCCCTACCAAACTTGTTCTGTTTCGGGAGAATCTCATGGACTTTTCTGCCCAGGCTGGCCTGGAACCATGATTATCTCAGTTTTCACCTCCTACAAAGCTAGCACAGCAGACACAAACCACTATACTGAAATGTGGATTGAGAAGGGGCCTCATAAACTTTTTGCCCCAAATTGTGATTTGTCTGACCTCAGTCTCCTAAGTGGCTTAGGACTGCAGGTATGAGTCACTAGTGCTCATGAGGCTCAAAGTTTGTTATGAATTGTAAAATTTTTCATTAAGTGATATTAATGTCTAACATTTATCCTGTGCTGAACCTTTTGATAAGCATTCTACATACTTGTATTATTTAATTCCTATTGCCCTCATTTTACAATGAGGCATAGAAAGGTTAATACTGTTGCCTAAAACTGCATAGAAAGTGAATGATAGAGCTTTGATCCAGGATTTTGCTATATCTTAGATCCATATTGCTGTTGTTTTTTTTCCTCATGATTGTTTGATTGAGGAAAGTGTTACCCAGACTTATATTCATCCCTGAGTAGTGCAAACAAGTAAGCTTCCCTGTATGGTTATTTGGAATCCACTGGACTCTACACAAGGGAAAAAAAGTGGAGAACTGGATGAAGGGACATCAAAGACATAGATAAGTTTTTATCAGTTGAAAAACCATAAAAGACTCCATGAGCCATCGGCTCAAAAACCTGAAAAATTTTACATAATTCTTCTCTGCTGAATTAACTACAGAAATGGTGGCTTTATTGAGCTGGCGGAATCAGCCTGCCGCTTGGGTATGATCTTTCCAGTTCTACACTGAGCCTCAGGAACAATGTTCAAGAAAACAATTCTGTTAAGAAAAAAAACCGTTTGGCCTGTGGGCTTTCTTCTTGATATGGCTGTAAATACATTCTCCCTACATCCTTGCCTGCCTTTTTTTCTGTTAATAATATTTCACTAGCTCCCATCTCTCATTCAGGATACCTTTGCTTCTAGACATGCCATAAATTCCCCATCTCTGGCCAAGTGCTTGTTAAACTAAGTGCCACCATGGCGATGTCAAAAGGAAGGAGACAGGAGTGGCCTGATGCCATTTCTTCCCCTCCTGCTCAGAAAGGCTTGGATTATCCCCAGCTATAAGGCTATGGACTCTAGTTGGTATATCTTCCATCTGGTCTTGAACTGCTCATAGGCTGTCTTCACTGTTTCCCTCTCTGCTTTCCTGCTACTGCCATTGAGGAAAGGTAGTTATTTCCTCAGTTGGTATTAAAACTGGCAGAAATCCTTCATTTTGCAGTTCCTATGTGGTTGGCACCATTCCCTAGTCCACTGCTGGTATTGGTTCCCTCACCCCAGCTCCCTCCTCTGTGGTAATTCCAGTTATTTTCCTGGAGGGGAGTGGAGACTGTGTTTATATTGTCATCCTTCCTGTGAGTCTGGTTTTTATTTTTTCAAACTTTTTTTTTAAACTTAGCAGATGTTAAAAAGTTGCTTAAATTTGCATTTCTTGATTACAAGTTAGTTTGAACATTTCCCCAGACATTTGTTTCCTATTAGTATTTTCTCCTGTGTAATTCTTATTGGTTTGAGACTTGATCGGTAACCTAGTGGTAGTTTTAAAAAATGGATGTATACATTCTGAGATCATCAAAGAGTTGTTCCTCTTTGTCATTTTTGATATAAATATTTTCTTGTTTGGTTCCACTTCTTTTTCATTTAGTGTTTATTTTATAACAGATTTAAAAAAAATCATATTACACTCCTCAGAGTCGTCTTTTCTATTTACCTGTTAGATGCCTTGCCTCTGTTTCTAGAATATGGAGGCTGATAGCTTGGACTCTAGAATCCCTGTTGATCTCTGCTTTTCCAGCACCTAGAAAAGGTCAGCCATGGCTACAAATGTAGCAATATGTATGATAAAATATGCTTAACTGAAAAGAAAGCCTACAGAATGGGAGATTTTTACCAGCTGTACATCAGACAAGGGCCTATTATCCAAAATATACTTAGAGCTCAAAAAATTAAACCTCAAAAGAAAACACTCTATTTAATAAGTCAGCTAAGGACTTAAAGAGACTTCTCAGAAGTAAAAATGGTAATAAACACATGAAGTAATGTTCAACATCTCTCTCCATAAGGGAAATGTATATCAAAATAACATTAAGACTCCACCCCACCATAGTTAGAATGGTCATTATCAAGAAAACCAACAATAACAAATGCTGGAAAGGATGTAGCCAAAAAGGAATTCTATTACTCTCTTGGTGGGAATGTAAGCTTGTTTTACCACTCTGGAAAGCAGTGTGGAGGTACCTCAAAAAACTAAACATGGAATGAAACCCAGCAGCCCCTTTCCTGATCATTTATACAATAGAACACAAAAATGGCTATAGTAAAACTACCAGCACAACCATGTTCATTGCAGCACTATTCACCATAGCTAAAATATAGAATCAGTTATATATATATATATATATATATATATGTATATATATATAAATGAAATTTTACTCTTTCATTAGAAAGAATGATATTATACCAATTATAAGGAAAAACTTGGAATTATATTAAAGAGGAGTAAGCCAGATCCAGAGAAACAAAGGTTGCATGGTTTCTCTCATTAGTGGTAGATAGAATGTGCCTGTAAATCTATAAGTAAACAATGAATTCTAATTGATGGTATGGAGAGATTAAATAGTACATTTTTTAAAAAGAAAAATTAAGTCAAAGCTAACAAAATTAGCACCAAGCAATGGTTACTTCCAAGTGTGTATGGGAGGACTGGGGCCAGAAGAGAAAGAGGGTAGACAATAAATGGAGAAGGAGAGGAGAATGTAGCCAAGGATTCATTGCATCTACCACAAAATTGAGAAATGTAAGGGAAAAGGTGAGTCAGAGGATGAGATTGTTGAAGAGAGATTGACATGGATAAAGATGCATTGTATTCCTATACTGCTTTGTTAAATAACACCTCCCTTGTACAATCGTTTAAAAGAAAATAAAAATTTAAAAACTAAAAAAATACTTGATTGTTTTAAGTCCTCCAAAGTGACCATTTCTCCCTAATGATTTAAATTGTGTCTTATAAATTTCTTTAATTGAATTAAAACATATAAAATACTTTGACTTACTTGGAACATATCTACGAGAGTTTTCATTCATATTATTATCTTCTGGCTGTATATGTTTCCTTCTTCAGTTTTTTATAGTATTTTAAAATCTCATGATGGCGTTTCATGAGTTGACTTTCTGAACTTTGAAATATTACCATGTTAGTTTCATTATTATTTATGTTTTAAAATAGATCTCGTAAGTTTAATTTGCCCTTGTTTTTCTTCTTTTAAGAATACTCATTAATATATATACTCATTCTTTGAAGTTTATGTTGGAATTATTTGAGATCTTTTTCATAGCTCTCATTGAGTGCTATTTTTTTAAAGGCCCAGAAAACAGATAGTGGTTAATCTGGTATGAAGTGACAGCAAGTCACAAAATTAATCTTTTGTCATTTTTCAATACCCACTTTTCCTGCCCTGTACAACTCTGAATAATGTTTGATCTATCTCTGAACTTTTGAAACCTTTTTCATTTTTCATGATTCATTGAATATTCACAGTAGTAGTGCTGAGATTGCATCTGTGCATATCCTGGATTGTGATACTTTTTGTGATGTTGACTAAAGCTCATTGAGTGGTTGAGTGCATTTAAACTCTGTCTTTGCTGATGTCTTGTTGTTGTTGTTTTTGTTTGTTTGTGATAAAGTCTTGCTGTGCAGCCCAGGCTGGACTCATAATCATTATTCTCCTGTATATGCCACCATGCCTGGCTGCTTTCATTCATATCTTTAACTTGAATTTTTCACTCTATTTATGTTTTGCCCTCCTAAGCTAAAAAAAATGAAGATGTGGTTAAGTCAGATCTAGTTCACTGTACTTTGTACAATCTCTGTAGCCATCCTTTCGCCTTCAACATCAATTCAGTCCCACTAGCATTTATATCTCAGGTTCTATGTTGGGCTCTGAACTTATGCTCATGTCCAAAATGGACATTAAATCCTTATACTGTGTAAATCTTGCACTCTTTCTTTTTCTTTCCTCAAAGTAAGTGGAAGAGATGAGATATTTAGGCTATATTAGTTATTCGTGCATAGCTGTAACCCAAGGAAACAACAAGGTCAAGGAGGAAAGATTTATTTTGGTTCATAGTTTCAGAAGCAATGGTCCACAGGGGAGGGGAGACTGCTGTGGAGTTCATATCATGGGGGTCAGAAGACAGAGGAAGAGAAGAGCCCGGGGTGAGACACAGCTCTCAGGACATACTCCTACTGATCTATACTCTTCAGCTAGGGCCCCACCTTCTAAAGCTCCCCCAAATAGCACTAGCTGCTGGGGAACAAGCACTTAGCACCCATGCCTATGGGGGAGATTTTGTGCTCAAGCCATAGCAGAGGTAAACAAGACAAGAACACTGGTATTTCTAGTTTTTCAATTTTTCACTGGGTTTATATAACTTTTAGGGACACATTTCTGCTTTTAAAAATACATTAAGTGAGTTTTATTGTTATTATAAAAGCAATGTACATAGGGGCTATCATTTCATAAGTATGGTAATGTGTACATTTCTTTTTGAATAATGTCACTCCTTTCTTTCTTTATCCTTTTCCCTTCCGTTCCCACTCACAAGTTGTTTAGTTCATTTTCCACATCGTGTCCAATAACTACATTTCAGCTTCTTTCCCCCATCTTTGTCATTGTTCCACAATTAATCATGGAAAGCAAATAGCAATTTGTGGTTTCAGTAAGCTTCAGCAAACTCTGCCACATCTTGAATACAAGTTCCAAGGCCACAAAGACACAATTTTGATTGGTCAGAACTGAGCCTCAGAGCCTTACCAACCTCTTCAGCAAGTCTCTTCTATTTTAAGGTACCACCAGTTTTTCAGAAGTATGAACTGTTTAGTTCTTCTTAGCAGCAGTCTGGGATGGTCCTACTTCCCCAGGAAGTTTGAAATCCATCTGCAAGAGGAGTCTGTTGTACTTTTCCCATCTCTTCTCCAGTGTCCCATTCAATGTATCTCCTACCTACAATCACTGTTCTGCTATTCTGTGACTGTCTTTTTTCTACCATAGCACTAGAAAATCTAATCCAGTAGGGTGCGCAAGTTCCTCTCAGCCTCCCTTCACTTCTTTTACAACAGGTTACAAAAATAACAAGTGTGATTAAGTCTTCGAATTCCCAAGGTCCCTAAAACTGTGTTTTCTGTTCATACTGCAAGATACTTTGTGAGTCCTACACAAGGCATTCTAAAACAAGTAAGTGTTTATCGTGGAAATTCTAAAATCAAGAGAGGCAAATACAGAGCATGACTCTGGAGTATGCCAGAGTTAATGAAGTAAATCAGAAGGGAATTCATAAGATATGTGAAAATAAGGGGAAAGGAATGAAGAGATGAGGAGGGGAAGAATGCAGTCATGACTTCAATGTATGTCCTGCAAAATTACAAATGATTGAGGGAAGGGGTAGGTAGAGGAAGGAATATTGAAAGGGGTGACATTGAACAAGATGCATTGTGCTCATATATTGCTTTGTTAAATGGCAACTTCTTTGTACAACTACCTAAAGATAATTTTTAAAAATGCCAATAAGGAAGGAAAGGCTATTTGAATCAAATTTTCTGAAAAGGCCAAAGCCCTACTCTAGTCAATGCCCAGGGGTTGGCCATACCTAAGAAACTGACTTACACTTACTGAATGACTTGAGTCAAAGGTATAACATTGGCCTCATCAGTATGTTCTCTTTCTGCTGATCAAGCCAATTCAGCATTAAAAAAAACTTATTGTAAAGGTGATGTACAGAGGGGTTAGTTACATAAGTAAGGAAATAAGTACAATTCTTGCCAAACATTGTTACCCCTCCCTCATTTTCTCCTGCTATCACTGCCTCTATTCCCTTACCCCCCGCCACGTTGTAAAGTTCATTCCAACATAGTGTCTTGTGAGTATTGCTGTTGCATTGGTTCATCCTTTGTCCCTTTCCTCACCATTTCAGTGATTTCCTCTTCCCATCCCCAAATCAGGTAAACTTATATACAAGACAAAGGGTACCCAGATCAAGAACAGCAACAACAGGGGATAAACCAAAGAAAAATTATAGAAAAAAGAAATAACTGCAAGCAATACACTAAAAAAAATTGAGTATGATATGCTGGGTACTGTACTGGGTTCAGAGGTTATATGAAAAAAAGAAGAAAAACATGGTCTTGGTCATAGAAATCTTTAGAAAATATTTAAATACCAGGGATCTGACCACAACCTATTGCATAGGAAGGGTTATGATAAAGTAAATGCAGCATACTTTACAAATGACTAGGAGGACCATGAACTCTAGATTTGGTGTATTGGGAAAGGAAAGCAAAGACATAATTAGCTTCTCAATAGTGCAATGTGGGTGATCCTTGTGGAGGAAATAAGGAAACATAGATATCATGTGCTATCAGGTTATATCAAATCTAGACCTCTGCTTCATCATAAATGAAATGAAATACAAATCAACTTAAAATCAGCATCATTTCGGAATTATATTACCCTATAGGCCACATTAAGTCCAGTAGCCAAGGTTTTCTTCTTGGGCCAAGGAAGGTAATGTTGGCTTGAAAATCTCCTTTTATTTTTTTTTTCACAACTAGCCAACTTTCTGCCTTTCTTCCTTCCAATTCCAAGACAGTACTAATCTCAAAAAAATATGATAATATATTAAAATAGGTTCCCACAGAGTTCTGTTGTCTTGGAAACCACCCAGTCTCCATCAAGGGTTTCTATGTGTACATGTTCTGACCCTTAGTTCTTATTTTGAATTCTGACTCTCAGAAGCAATCCATTTTTCCCCATTTTAGGAGTAGTTAATTGTGGTTCTCCAAGTTCTCAAACTACCAACTTGTTTGCTTTCTTCCTCAGAAACAGAAAAGAACACATTTATTTTGGAATCAAATGGACCTTTGGCCCAAAAGAGCATTTGTCCAACAAAGGTTGGTGCTCATCATTGCCAACATTAAAGTATTTTTGATAATTATCTATTAAACTGAGTATCTATGTGGTACCCCCAGTTGAAGGAGAATTGTTTTCCTCAGATCCTTCAAATACTAGACTTTATAAATCTAGCAGAGGAAGTATCAGAAGATAAATCTGAGTGTTGATACACTCCAATGGTACACAATATCATAAATGAAGTTAAAAATGTCAGGGGCAAGGATCTCCATGGCTCTTATTCTTATTGGATGGAAGAGGAAAAACATGCCTTGATAAGATTCTTGAAGTAAAAATCAGCTGATACCATTGGGCACTAGTGATTCATGCCTATAATCCTAGCTATTCAAGAGGCTGAGATCTGAGAAGTTCAAAGCCAGCCTGGGCAGGAAAATCCATGAGACTCTTACCGTCAATCAACCATCAGAAAACTGGGAAGTGGCGCCATGGCTAGCCTTGAGCAAAAAAGCTCAGAGACAGCACCCAGGCCCTGGGTTCAAGCCCTAAAACAACCCATTCCCCCCACAAAAAAAATTAGCTCATGCTTCACTTAAACTCTTAGATGACCTCTGTGGCCTGTCAAAATTAGAAGAAATTTGAATGACTGTCAAATCTGTTGATGTTTAAAACTTTCTTAGAGAAATCAGAGGGACAATATGCCAATGTAGAACTTCTCTGTTTCTTCTCTCTAAATGACACAGCTTTTCATCACATTTTCCCCCATCTACCATTTTATTTGGGAGGGGGGTTGGAAGAGGAAATTTAAATGCTTTCAAAAGTGTCATCCTTGAGAGTCTTGGTCAATGTTTCAGGACTTATGTCTACTAGTTATCAGATGATTCTATGTCATTTATGTCAATGCATAAATATGATTCTCCAACAAATTTTACTGACAGATAAAATTGATCATTCATACAAAACTGTTGGAGCTTTCTGCAGTGGGTTTTTTTGTTAAAAAGAAAACGTCCCCTAATTTTTGTTTTCCTGAGAAATGACTCACTCCCAAGGAGTTAGATGAGCTTTGACCTGGATTGAGGAGAATGAAGAGTAACTTGTCTGTGGGTCATCATGTAATCATTGTTTGGCTATGAACTCATCCTGAGTTGACTGACCAATGTTTGTGTAATAGTTACAGAAGGCTTCAAACACTGTGGGTGCACTGAAAGGTATCTGGGAAATGTAATGTACTTTAAATTACCAAGAAGTAATTTGATCTGAATAAAGCAACTCCAAAGAGAGCTCATTATGTTTCACCAAAATGCAATTGCAAAGTGTAATTGGATTTCTTTTTAAGATGAACAGCAAAGCCAGGGAAGTGGTGCATTTATCATTTTTGTCAATCCTTTTCAAGAACTTGTGCACTAGGTATGAGGGCATAGTCTCAACCCCTTGGGTAACAGGGAATGCTGTGTAATTCAGACAAGGTACGCAGGTATTGGCTACTGTTTTCCTGGAACGGTATTTGAGAAGATGAGGCATTATTTGGTGGACATCTGTAGAAGTTCAATCTGATAACAAGATTCAGGGAAGATTGAAGGTCAGAACAGAAATTAGAGGAAGATCGACTATGAGATTGTTATATCTGTCCAAGCTGGAAGTTGGAATTTGGGTAAAAGTAATACTTGAGGACAACTCTATCCAGAGCTCTGAATCACCAGGTATGCCTAGCAGATGGTGACAATAGAAATAACCCTGGTCTAAGCATTGGTAAAGAAGGGGCTTCAGGGTCACATTGAAGATTAGTTTCTATGCAAATGTATCAATTCAAATATGGTTGATTCAAGGGAGAACTCAGTGTAATTCTTTGGCAAGGCAAAGTCAAAGCAGGTATTAAAAGTGGTAGGGTGGGATCCAGGAGAAAGGGACAGATGGGTGAAGAGAAGAGGGGAAGAATGTAGCCAAGAATTCAATGTATATCTTACAAAACGAAGAAGGGGTGGGTTGGGAGGGATGAGTGAGAATGTTGAAAGGGGTGACATTGATCAAGATGCATTGTGTTCATTGTTCATACTACTTTGTTAAACAGCAGCTCCCTTGTACAACTACAATGACTTCTACTTTCTTTTTAGAGCTAACTTTATTGGGGTATTTTTATTATCTTGATCTGTCTTCATCCCACGCCAACTCACCCTTTCCCTATGCTTCTCAATTCTGTGGTATATATATTGAATCCTTTTCTTCTCTCCCCTCCTCCCTCTCCCTCTCTTGCTTCATTCCTGCTCTCTTTCTCCACTTGGCCCCATACTCCCCTCTTGCAAATATCTATTTCCTGGCACTTATTTTGTTGTTCTTTTTTTTTTAAGAATTGTGCTATTTGTGAGAAAATGTGATAGATATACACAATTGGAATTCTAATCATCTATCAGAAAGAGTGGTATTGTACTATTTGTAAGGAAATGGCAAGACTTGGAAAAAAATTACATTAAAAGAACTAAGCCAGACCCAGAGAAACACAGGTTACATGGCTTCCCTCATTTGTGGTAGTTAGAATGTGCATATAAATCTACAATTAAACACAGAGGGTGGCAAGCAAGGGGTTACAAATTAATTCCCAAAAGTGTAATAGACCTAATGTTTTAAGATAGCATGGTTTTAAAATATTGTATATTTTCCTTCCATTTGTCTCTAGAAAAAGCTTCAGATTTGAAAGCAAAAGATCTACTTTCTATTTAGTATATTTCTGATTTCACAGTGGCATCCAGACATACCAGAACCCTGGACATTTGAGGTCCCTAATTTTGCAACCATGTCATCCTATCTTATTCTGTATTCCTGACCTAGCCTATGCTATCCTATGCTATGCTATGCTATGCTATGCTGTGCTATGCTATGCTATGCTATGCCATCTGATCCGATCAGATCCTATTTCATCTTATCTTACCTCTTTTTCTGGCAAAGTTAGAGATTCAATTTAAGGATTCATGTTTGCTAGGCAGTCACATTACCAGATGAATAATACCTAAGTCCTTTAGATTTTAGTTTGTTTTTCCAGACAGGATTTTGCATATTTTCCTGGGCTGGCCTCAAATCCTATCATCCTTCTAAATTTATGCCCCCTGAATGGCCGAGATTATACGTGTTTGTCACCATGCTTGGCACGTCCATGTCACCCTATCTGATCCTTCTCTAAACTCAGAAAAATCTCTCTCAGATGTCCTTGGGCTGCCAGATTGTGTCTCATAAACTCATCTGTAATAAGGAACAAATAGTCTAGACTTGTTGTAGAATTTTTTTCTCGGAGATGTTTTGTCTTTCATAATTCAAATTTCAAAAATATTCACATTTTGTTTAGATGCTTAGGAGCATGCTAAGCTTAGAGGCAAGGGAAGAGTGGCTATGCCTATTTTATAGATGAAGAGATGGAGACTGAAGACAATTACATAGACTGCAATAGTTCACAGAGTCAATAAGTGACACAGATAGAATGGGAACAGTGCATTTCTTACTATATTAGCATAACTGTGGGAATGTTAAGTCCCTGGGCAAGGATATCAAAATGTTTTTGAGGCAGGAGCCTTTGAAACCATCCAAAGATCATCGTTTAGCTTGTGCTTCTCTTCCTAGCACAGTCCCTGCAACCATCTCATTTTGAAGACTTCCAACAAAATTTCTACTTAGTAATCCATAGCAATAATGATCATAATCACACTATTTCCCTGACCATCCTAAAGAACATTTAGTGTATTAAGTTGTTAATTAATCTTCATGACATCCTGGCAAATGAAGCCGATTTAAGTAGGATGTCCCACTTGGCCAACTGGGAAGCTGAGGTAGAAGGCAAGGTTACAAAGCTGCCTCAAGGTTAGAGCCAATCAGCAGGGTTGGTGAGCCAACAGCCTTTCACAGCTGAAACTTAAAAGTCTCATGGAATGCGGCTCTTGCTAGTCTCCTTAGATTTTCTGTCTACTCTACTCACAAGAAGAAAAAAAAAAGAGCTAAGTTAATGTCAATATTCCTATTGCTTAGTTATTTCTCAATACTTGAAAAGTCACTATTTCTTTTCCTTTGGGATTCCCTGACTTTTGCAACTGAACTGATTTGATCATTCTTTCTTCTGGTGTGTTATGTATTCTGAGACTAGACACAACAGTTTTTGTTTTGTTTTTTCCCCATGGAATCTCAGCAACTTGCGCTGATAGTCTTCTTTTTTCTTTACTCAGGGACTTAGAATGGAGTTTTGTCTTTACAGCATAATGTTTCTCCTTTGGGAGAACGTTTCTTTGCAATGTTGTATTTCAACATTGTGTTCTCATCAGAGCAAAGACAGAGTGACTTCATCTTTCTGTGTTGAAAATGATGATTGTCCACAACCATGTGCTCAGTCCCAGCTTCGTGTGGCTTCTGTGGTTACAGCAGTATTGGAGGCTGGCCTCCTGTAGCAATGACTGATTGCCCTGTGGCCTAGTGAGGGAGGAGAATGTCGCTTCTCTGTGGTGGGGAGTCCACTTACACTGGGTTAAGAGGAATGGGATTCCTGTAGGCTGACAGGAAGACCTTGGTTATCTGTGGGGAAAGGGATGATTATGTAGCTTGGCTGTTGGGAAATGTGGTTGCCTTTAACCTTGAGCCTGGCCAAAGAATCCTGTTGTGATTTACTTTGATGCTGTATTTATATCCCCCACAATAATTAACCATCTTTCAAACATCACCAGGAAGTGGGTTATCAAATATTACTCTGATGGTAAAAGTATTTATAAAAGCCAAAGCCACTTTGCTCAGCAAAGAGAGAGACTGAAACAAAAGCCCACACCAATACATTATCAAAATACTCACTGGGGGGTCATGTCAACATCATTTGCTGTGACCTTTAAAGCAAAACAAAAGGCGTGGGTGATACAGACAGGTAGTACAGGCATGGGGAAGAGCCTGAGTCATCATTTCGCTAAATACATGATGAGATAAATTAAGTGTTACAGTAGAGATGAAGATGCTGGCAGAGTTCTAGCAGTTTCAGTAGTAGAGAGACTAAGTATATGCCATACCTATTGCCACCTGCTAGTCTCAGATTCATAACATTAATGATTTTATCACTTTTCTGGGTTGAGTTCATTCTCAGTTTCAACAGTCTTTCTCATCTTGTCCTAAATATAGCAACAATTCAATTATAGGACCTGAAAATCTTTTAGAATGACTTGCCCTTCTCTTCTGGAGAATAAAACCAAAGGTATAGAAAAATCAAGTAAGGGTGAGACTGGATGATTATTAATTTAATTCAGGGATTTTTTGAAGAGCAGTGGGCTGATTGAATTCTAGGGCCATAATAACATTATCTCCAAGTTTAAGACACTTAAAATACTGCATTATTAATGAAAGAAATGAATTTTAAAACATCAGTGTTTTACCTTTGGAATTAAAAAGTTGGAAATACAAAGAACTTAAGGAAGATTTGTGGCAATGTATTCATATATATATATATATATATATATATATATATATATCTTGGGATAATAGAAATTGATAGTGTAGTTTTTGGAGAGTACCTTAGGAGTTTTTAAAGAAATTAAATGTAAATAGTATTACTTTTAGTGACTCTACTACAGGTATCCTTCCACACATATTTTAAAGATAACTACCATAGCACTGATCACAGAAATAAAAGTTATATTTCTATGGAAAGACACAAACTATGTATCTGTCAGTAGAATGCTATGCAGACATTCAGAAGAATGGAGTAGATACAAATATGGTGGATGACATTGTTTCTTTATAATATTCTGTTTCCCTCGCTCTGCCTCCTTCCCCATTTGTGTCATGTATGGAATATAAAGATATGTGAAATAGCTACATTCTAAAATTTGGTTGCCTAAATAGTAGAGTCTTTTGGTCTACCCTTATATCATGTAATCCATAAGCATTATGCCAAACAGTATCTCTTTTTTCAGTGGGATTCCAAAATGAAAATGAATTGAGCTGAGCTTATTGGAGTAGAACCAGAAGAGCCCAGTTGATTCAAGACATCTGACTTTCTACATTAAAAAAATGTAACTCAAAAAATGTGGCAAGCTGCTTAGATTTTGAGGTGGTTTGTTCTATAACATTATTGCAGCAGAATCTGACTGATAATCTCATATATAGAAAAATGTCAGAAGAATGCTAAGTGAACAAAAGCAAATAACTATTTTTGATGTTTAAGAAACTATCAAACTGAGCATGGTGGTCCAGACCTGTAATCTCAGTACCTAGGAGGCTGAGGCAGAAAGAGTACTGGTTTGAGACCAGCCTGGACTAAGTGAAATTCCAGTCCAACCTCAGCTACAGGTGAGAATCTGTATCAAAACAAGGCAGAACAAACAAAAACAACAACAGCAGCAAAACTACCCATCCATCCATCATTTACCCATTTATCTATCCACTCATTCATCCCACTTTCATTTATACAGAAAATATCTAAAAAGATATAGAGAGAATTTCTATAATTAAGTGATTAGGGTTGAAGGGATACAGGAAAAGAGTTGGTACTGACTTGACACATTTTTTTTGTCAGTTGTGGGGCTTGAACTCTGGGTCTAGGCACTATCCCTGAGTTCTTCATCTCAAGGTAAGCGTTCTATCACTTGAGCTACAGTGCCATTTCTACCATAACACGATTTTATGTCTAAATTTTTTACTAATGTGGATCAGTCTTAATATCAAAATGTTATGAAAAAAATTCCTTTTTGTATTTGATATTTCAACTCCTTTCCAAGGTGCAGATACAGACTGACTATGGGGAATATGAGCTTACTGGATACTAAATCTGACAGCACTTTAACAGATTTCTGTGGTTTATAAGATACCCAATTATTGTTATTTTGCTATATCAACCCAAACAGATTAAGACACTGATGCTGGCTTTTAGTTGAGATATCAATACTTTTGCCCAAAGTACCTAAATGTGGCCTTTCTTAGGTATCTTTAAGCATGTACTGATCTGGGTATTCTTAGAGCACAGTAGTTGGGTCCCAAGTTTTAATTTTTAATTAATCCATAAGCATTATGCTAAACAGTGTCTCTTTTCAAATGTTCCAAAATAGGATGGATTGTAGAACTTTCTTTTTCTTCTGGTCTTAGGGTTTGAACTCAGGGCCAGACACTTGCTTATCCTGTGATTTACCAGTTGAGCCATATGTCAAGCCTAACTTTTTGCTGGTTATTCTGGAGATTAATTCAAGTGGGATGTTTTCTGCCCAGACTGATTTCAAACCATGATTCTCTGGTTCTCAGCCTCTTAAGTAGATAACATCACATGCATGAGCCACCAGAACCCTGGCTTAATGTAGGACATTTTTATTATGTATCTTTAGTTTTACCCAATGCTACTGGTTAAGGCAATAACCAAATTATATTCATGTTCAAAGAGGAGGAAACATAAATTCCATTACTTGATGGAAAGATGATAAAGTACCATCATTGCAAGGTAAGCATGTAGAATGGATGTAGATATTGTTGAAATCATCTTTGGAAAATGCCACCTGCAAAACTCTTAAGTTAGAAGTTTAAGAAAAGAGGTTAGAGTTTGAGCAAGTTGGAAAATTGGAAGCCATGGTTTTCTTCTTTTGGAAAGTCTTCTGATTTTCCAAGTATGTTTTGCTAAGATTTTATTTGTTTGACCTTGAGGTGCTCTCTGCTATTAAAAACCTTCATATCTTCCCATCAGGCTAATGGTGACTCAATGTTCCAGATATTGTTCTACTGGCACTTTATTGGCTGAACAATGTTGCCAGTAATCCCACATTTCTCTGTGCTCCAGATAATATCTAATGGTTAATGAGCATTTCTCTATACAACAGACACAGTTTTAAATAACATTTATGTTTAAAATCTTTTTCCAAGCAAGTCAATAAGGATAAGAATATCAGTAATATTCTTATTTTACAGATGAAGCAACTGTGGCACAGAAGAATTAAATAGCTTGGCTAAGGGAATACAATTTAAGAATTGTGGAGCCAGGATTTCAGGTAAATCCAGGCAGCTCAGCTTCTCTAGCTACAGTAGGACATTGTTTTTTTCCAAAGGGTTGGAATGTATTCTCTTATAACTCTTGTCATAATGACCTGTATTACTTTACCTGTTTGTACCTTTACATTGTGTCTTCTTAGAGTTGTTAAGTGAATTAGCAATCCTTATTTGTTGTTGTTGTTGGTCATGCGGCTTGAACTCAGGGCCTGGGCACTATCCTTGAGCTCTTTTGCTCAAGGCTAGCATTTTACCACTCTGAACCACAGATTCACTTCCAGTTTTCTGGTGGTTAATTGGAGATATGAGCGTCATGGACTTGCTTGCCTGAGCTGGCTTTGAACTACAATTCTCAGAGCTCAATCTCCTGAGTAGCTAAAATTACAGGTGTGAGCCACCAACATCTGGCATGAATTAGTAATTCTTAAGAGAATAAGAAAAGATAGCCTTGTCTCAGAAGAAGGAATTTAATTAGATTCATTTCTCCTTACAGAGTATTTAATGGTATTGGTAGTTAATTTATTAGCCAGGCACAGGCATGCATCTTAAATAAGTATTTCCCTTGAAAAAACTATAGAGCCAATGACTGGGTCCCTAACAAATCTGAAGTAAAGACAGATCTAGAAGTTTAGGGTCATGTAAGAACCAGATAGCAAACAGGAAATACGTGTTGAGAAAGGTCAGCATCTAGGGAAGGAAGGAAAAGTAATAGGAAGAATTGTCAGGGAGTAATGCCGGACTTAGTTTTGCTAATTTGAGTGAAAATATAAGAGGAACTTGTTTTTGTGGGGTACAGAGTAGCAAACTACTTTCCGGATGATGGCCTCTGAGTTACCACATATAATGCAGGAAAAGAAAAAGAAATAATTTTCTTCCCCAGAAATTTATTTTCCAAAGAATAAAGAGTTACTAAAGGGGAAGATGTCAGCAAAGGTATAAGTAGAACAAAAATTCAATACCTTTGACCTTGGATAAAATTCACATCCATGTGAGAAAGAAGTTTAATTTGAGTCATAAAGTACATGGCATGCATGTCTTTAATAAATGTTAGCTATCATGGTTATCTAGAAATGGGGATTTTTGTGAGACTAAAATATACCTAAAGCCCTTAGCCCAGAGCTCAGCACATAGTGTATTCTGCCTCTAATGGCTTATTAAAGAAAGCTGACAGCAGCTCACTGTAAGGGAGCATTAGATATTGAATTATTAGAGTTGAAATAAAACAACCCTTGAGATAGGGAAGAGCATTTTAAATACCAACGTGAAAAGGATTTCCATTCTAGAAAGGAAATAGGAGTTTTAGTCTCTTCAGGTTACTGTAACAAGATGCAGTAAACTGGGCACCTTATACGCATCAGAAATGAATTCCTCATAGTTCTGGAGGCTAATAAATGCAAGGTCAAAGTGTCCACAGATTTGGTATTTGGTGAAGGTCTGCTTTGCATTGACACATGGTGCTTCTTGCTGGGTTGACACATGGTGGAAAGAGCTGGCTAGAGCTCTGAAGTCTCTTTTGATAAAAGCATTAACTCCAGTTATAAGGGCAGGCATGACCTTCAGAATTAGGATTTTAACGTGGAAAGTTTAAAGGGGGTAAGAACACAGAGTTAAGAACATTTCCCAGATACTTCAGATAGGTAGATATGCACTTGAGACATAACTATTTCACTGTTAAAGGAAAATTCAGTTAAACTTTCAGCACATGCATCTGAACTTGCTAACAATTCTGGGATCCAGAATCGCTGGAGCTGTGTGAAACCTTCCCTATTTGGTCTGCAAATCATGCCTGCACTTTTATAAATGGAGCAACACACAATCTCAAAGGTGAATTCACCAGCACTTCCGGATTCTGCCTTATTTGTCTGAAACTTACTTTTTTAAATCCAATTTTTGTTGCTTTTAAGTCAAAGTGGTTAGCTGTACCCGATCCTTAATGAGTTGGCTATTCATTGCTTGGCAAGCAATCTCAGCTTTTGTTTTTTTAGACCAGTTCTGGTTTTGGTTTGACAGTGTAGCAGTGTAGGTGGTAGAAAACTTAAAGTGTTTGTCACGTCCTTTTAGGAGATTCTCTACAACTCCATACAATGTGAGGACACAGCAATGATATAATAGTAATGTGACTGTATAACTACAGACATCCTATGAGGTTAAGAAACTTCATTACCAACTGCACCCAGTACTGTGTGCATAGTAGGTCCTCACAGTCCCTTGTTGAGTAAGCCAATAGATGCATGGACATGAGTAAGTGAATGAAGGACTCCTGAACCTCACAGATTTTGAATCTGCCGTACTCACCATTAGGGACTATGAGAGAAAGACTTCAGCATGCTATTTAGTATATAGTATATAGAAGGTTGGAACCAAATTCTGGAAATTCAACCAGCTCAGTCCTTTTGGTGATATTAGGCTGTGACTCTTCTTGTTGCTTGGTCTGGGTCTCTCTCTCTCTCAGTGTTCAATGAATTAAAATCCAATTAAGTTCTAACGCTGAAATAGTTCCCGGCGATATAAAACTACTTTTTAGTTAGCTCTATGTGCTAGCTATGTTGACTACCACTGATCGACATCCCCAATCCTTAGGGTTTTTGTTGTTGTTGCTTTTTTTTGAGACAGATAATATGCATCTCAGGCTGGCTTTGAACTTGTGATCCCTGCCCCTGCTTCCCAAGTGCTGGGATTTCTGATAGCTACTACCATACTCAAAATACTTTTAAAAAAAGAACCATAAGAGAAGTCTAAAACACATACTTTAAGTATCATTATTTCATGTGCATTACTGTGAAGCCTGGGAAGGGTTAAGGATATGATTCAGTGTCTTCTCTCCCCATGGAAGAAAAGCAGAATTTTAAATAGCTCCTCTTTTCCAACTTGGCATGGCTCTGACTTTGGAAGATTCCTCTAATTGCTCAGAAGCACAACCTGCCCTCCTTGAGGATCCTGGCAAATAATTTAGGCATTTCAATTGGTTGGTTTTTTTGTGTGTGAGCTTTCTCTGTCTTCTTTATTTCACTCAGGAAAATACACTAAATATTTCCAAGCACACTGGCCCTTCCTCAAATACCCAATTTCCAATTTCTAGATATCAAGCACCTTTCCTTGGAGAAACGTTGAAGTGGATAGACAATGGATATTCAAAAATCATTGAGCCATTCTTAATTTTTCTAGCAAGGAAACAGGGATAGCTGGTCTGATTCTGTGGGTGGTGAGTGTCAAAGATGGACATGCCTGTTTCAACTGGTCAGACTTAGTGATCGAGATGCTAGGCTTTATTTTTTAAAAAAAACTCCAAGGTGGGAAGGACTAAAATGTTTCAGTCTCAGATCCTTCATCCAAAATTAGTCTTGGATTCTGTTTCTCCTAAGAAGCTTTCCAAAGGCCAGGTGACGCATTTCTCTGCTGCTCCTCATGCTGCCACTGCCACATACCCTGAATGCACCCTACAAAGTCACATTGAGGCTGTAAGAAGCAAAAGCAATTGTTTCCAGCCTGGGAAATGCAACACACACTTTCAGTAAGAGGTCTACAAAGATCCAGCCTCCAAAAGCCACATTGAAAAACTTACCTGCTATGTGACACTCTAGGATTGATTTGTTACTTCTCCCCTGAAACTCACGTTCTCAGTAAAACAGCCATCCGATTACCATACTACTGCCCTGTAATTTATTTCCTTATGTTTAATGACTCTACATTCTATTATGTGCCAGGGATTGAATGCTGGAAGTTTGTAGAAGTATTGCTTTCAACATGAGGTTTTTCAAACTGATGTCAAGATCTAGGGGGAATTTCAATCAGTATTTCTGGAGAGAGCATATAGTCTTCAAACATGGTTTTTACAGTAGAGCATTATCTTTAAAAAGTTATCTTTCAGTAGTTGTACACACAGGTTTCAATTCAATGTTTGCATTTATGAGTATATTGCATCTTGACCAAAGTTACCCCTCCCATGATTCTCCCCTATCTCTCTCAAATGTACCCACCCCCTCAATTTTCCTATTCTTTTTTTTCATGTATTTGCATTGAATATTATGACTGACTTTCTCCCACCTACTTTTTTTTTTAATGAGTCTCAAGCTGATATAGCCATCTTGGCCATTTTTGTTTCCTTTTCTCATTTTATTCAAATGAGTTCATAAAACAGCTAATTGGAAATTCATTCTTCAGCTGAAAACACGTTGACACACTTCTGTTTCTTGTTTTATTTGACTTTTCCAGTGTCTTGATTCACAAGTAAAATTTCACTTATGTCATATTGGCTCTGGTTGTGATGAATTTCTACTCAAATTGATTCAAAGATGTCATTCCGGAGCAGAGACACATGGCAAAAAAAAAAAAAGAAAGAAAGAAAAGAAAATGTAAATTGCAGTACTGTGTTCCTCAGCCATCAAATATCCTTTGTGAACTCTCATTTTCTATTAAATGAGCTATTGTTGCCGCACGTCAGTGGTTCCACTACAGAATTTGTAGCACAATAAACAAAGTGTAAAATATATGTAATGAGGACTGCCTCTAATTTCCCTTAATTGCACATTGAGTTATAGTCAGCCTGACCCTGGCACTCAAATTACCTCCTTAATACACAGCCTTGATGTACAGCAAGTTTTTCTTCCATGACAGCTTTATTTCTTTGTTGAAGAATTGTTTAAGAGATATTTCATTGTGCGTTGCAATGATGTAATTGAGTGCTAGCCGGTTTATTCATTTAATAGGTACGGTAATAATTATGTGTCACTTTTTAGTATACGGGCTCCTCATTCCTCTCCAGGTTGATTGCTTTATCTCGGAGGCATCGAATAGACTTGCTCCAAAAGAACATCTGTGTAGAGATGCTCTACAGATTTATTTCTCTCTCTAAGCTCTGGGCTTTGGCATGGTTACAAAAAAAGAAATAGCAGCTTCTTATCAAACAGGGCTAAATAAAGAAAGGTTGTAGAAACTGCATAGGATTATTTTTGCTCAATCCTTAAAGTGTAGTTTGTTTCTAGAAAAAATTTGAGAGACCATTAGGAAACATCTCTAACGGTGTTAACTTAACAACCCATGACTGAGTGCAAAGTGATGCTAGACATTGAACTAAGTTCACAGTAAAGCATTCACACTCATGGGTGATTTAACAAATTATTTAATTGACAATTATTCTGTATTTTCTGTTTTGTGTCTCCATTTTGTAAGTCCTTTGTATTCTATTTTCTGTGTCTCTTTCTACTTTCTAAACTCTATGTGGAAGCTAAACTGTATTCAGCATAAAATTCAGAAATGTCAGTATTAGTGTTGAAGATGTGTAAATATTAAGGTAGGAAAAATAAAAACATTTAGGAGGATAAGTGAATGTAGACATTGCAATAGCAGATGTCAATGAATGATTCTCTAGAAATGGTCTCATCTAAAGAATCTGTGTCTTCGGTGACAAGATGGTACTGCTTAAGCAAGAAGCAATATTGGCATTGCCACAGTAAAATTGGTGGTGATAAGAATGTGGATAGTTGTGGCCAACACCATGACTGCTGCCGTAGTGATCTTGTTGCTCAGTCTTGGCAGCGGGGACAACAGCAGCAGGAGAGCCTTCATCAACAAAAGCATTTGTCCTGGTGTCTTCAATGGTACCAATAGCAAGACTGTTACCTTTGGTGTTGGGAGTTTCTTAAGGTACCACCCCAGTAGGCCAGCCAAAGTGGAAAGGAAGAGAACTGGAGCATGGTGGTCTTCGGTACGCTGAGGTCGCACGTAAGCACTCACTGTGAGCTATCCAAAATAATGTATGACTGAGTTTTGGGTGTATGATAAGAGGTCATTATTATTTTTCCAGAGAGCTGATAAGAGTCAAATCAAAGAGTAATGGTAGATATAAAATTGTTGTTTTACTAAATGTAATAGCACATTTAAAGTACTGTAAAAATGCTGAGTTCTCCCTCCTTCTCTCTTCCTCTCCCTCTCTCTCCCCCCTTCCTCTTTCCCTCTCCTTCTCCCTCTCCCTTTCCCTTTCCCTCTCTCTCTATCTGTCTCCCCCTCTGGTTCTAGCGTTGAAGTCAAGGCCTGGGTGCTGTCCCTGAGTTGTTTTTTTGTTTGTTTTTTGCTCAAGACAAGCACTCTACCACACGAGCACCAGCTCTACCTCTGGTGTTTGGTGGCTAATTTGAGATAAGACTTTCATGGAATTTCCTGCCCATGCTGGCTTTGAGCTGTGAGCCTCAGATCTCATCATCCTGAGTAACTCAGATTAAAGGCATGAGCACCAACATACAGCAGAGTTCTGTCTTATCATACCCATATATTCAAGTATTCAAGAGTAAGGCATTTATTACATAGTATGGAGAGTATTTGTGTTATTAAGATTTGAACTCAGGGCCTTATGCTTGCTAAGCAGATACTTTGCCATTTGAGTCACTCTGTGAATCACTTATCTATTGACCTGGACTCTGATCCTCCCATTTGTGCTCCTGTGCATCAGAAGATTGACAAGAGCGCTCTCCAGTGTCCAGCCACTGGCTGTGACGCATATATAGATGTATATGCCCTGACTGGCCTCAAACTCAAATTCCTTGATTCTGCTTCCCAAGTAGCTAGAATTATAGGCCTGAATCACCACACCTGGACAGACAACATTACTTTATATCACAACTTAATTTTATATGCTTGTGAAGTGAATCGTGTTCTCCAAAAATTAATATTTTGAAGCCCTAACCCTCAATGTGACTCTGTTATTTTTTGAAGACAGATCCTTCAAGGAGGTGTTAAGAAGCCGGGCGCTGGTGGCTCACGCCTGTAATCCTAGCTACTCAGGAGGCTGAGATCTGAGGATCGCAGTTCAAAGCCAGCCCGGGCAGGAGAGACCGTGAGACTCCTATCTCCAATAAAACCACCAGAAAACTGGAAGTGGCGCTGTAGCTCAAGTGGTAGAGCACTCGCCTTGAGCTGAAGAGCTGAGGGACAGCGCCCAGACCCAGAGTTCAAGCCCCACAACCGACAAAAAAAAAGGAGGTGTTAAGAGTATATTAAGGTGCAAGGGTCAAATCTTAATCTAGTAGACCTGGTATTTTTATACATTATATATTTCTGATATAGAAAAAGGCCAAGTAGAGGTGCAGTGAGAAGGTGCACACCTTGTTCTTAAACTCTGAACATCCAGAGTTGAGAAAAATAAATAAATTTCTGTTATTAAACAGCCAAACATTCTATTATGTCAGACTGAGTAGACTAACACATATTTTCAAACATACCAAAAGATCCATGCCTCCACCCATTTTAGTTTCTCATTATTTCCATTTATTTTCTGACTTTGTCTTTCATTTCCATATCTTCCTAATGTGGAAAAATTTAACTGTTAAGATATAACTCTGAATTTGACTTTAACAGTTAAAAATGTTGGCTTTCTGGTTGAAAATAGACTGTAAAATAGCTGTCACCTCTCCTCTGCTTTCCTGCGAGCAGAAGCATTCCTACTTCTTGAGATGCTAGGGCACAAGTTCCATCTGTTCTTCTCTGAGAGGAACATGCATGGTATCCACTGCAGTGTCCTGTATGCAAAAGGGCAACTTATTTGCCTGTCACATTACGGCTAGGCGATTTCCCCCTGATGGACTTGGGTCTTATCTTAGCTATTCCTAGGACTATTAGTCCTCTGTAATGGCTATGTCTGCTCTTTTATCCTAAGGACTCATGAGAGCAGAAATTAACTTTGAGAAGGCCTTGAATTTAACATAGGGGTTGGTGGTGGTGCTAGACAGCTTTAAAAAAAAACCTGGAGGAAATGGAATCTGCCATTCTGACCCCATCATCGCAATCTAAGTGACTGTCTCTGGTCTCATGCATCCAAAAAGCATCCCGGCCCTCACTAACCCGAAGCCACTGGAGAGAGAAAGAGGAAGCTGTGGGCTATGACCTCAAGTTTGTGACTTTTCTTTCTAGCCTGACTTTGGATTTGATTTCTTCCTCTTAAAAACACAGACTTCCAAAGCCATTCTTTTCCGTCTTGCAACTTTTCATTTCCCCAAACTCCCCTCCTGCCCCTCCCTGCCCATCAAGGTACTGATGATGTGGCCTGAAGTTGCCCACATCTTCCTCCCGCTTTGTAAGGAAGGTTTTGGTTCTTCCACAAGTTGAGATGTCAAGAAATGGACTTTCTTTTTATTATTCTTATCTTTCAATAGTTGTATAAAGGAGTTGCCATTTAACAAAGCTGTTTATGAATACAATGCATCTTGATCCATGTGACCCCTTTCCATATCCTCACTTCCCCTTTGACCCTCTCCTTCCCTTACTTTTCTTAATTTTGTAGTATATACAATGATTTCTTGATTACATCCTCTCCCTCCCCCCTCATCTACAAATGGATTTTCAAGTTGCTTCTTCTGCTTTTTGTTGTATGCCTAATTATCTCTGCTTCTCATTTCTCAGATGGGTTTATCAATGAATCCAGAGTCCTTACTTTCCTACTTCACTGATGAGGGAGAACCGGGGGCTCTGGTGTCTTCTCAGAGACATTGCATTCCATGCTCCATTCCATGCTCAATAGCCGGGAGAGTATCAGTGACCATGGGATAGGCAGGGATGGTGAGTGCCAGCCACCTCCCAGTATCTTGTATTCTCTACTATCATGTGAATGAAGTAATAAGACATTCTTGAGAAATAGAAGAATGATTGATGGGGAGGAAGAGGATGGAGTTCAAGACACAGAAGTCACAGCAGTCTATGGCTTTTCTTGACCAGGAACATTGCCTACAACTAGAAGGACACCAGAAAGATCCATCATGATGAGATTTACCTGAATGGAGGCCATCCCAGCATGCCCAGCAGTTAGTAAGAGCAATTTGACCGAAACAGAACTTCTTACCCTCAAATAGATGGTGAAATGCAGTAGAGAACCTTAGAAATAAAGAGGTCTAAGTCAGAAGTGTCTAAGACTTGAATTGGAGACAGAGTGAGAGAATAGTATGTTTTATCACTGAATGCAAGTTGGATAGATCATACTGTGATAAAATCATCTGTATGTGCTGATGAGGAATTTATACATGAAATGTAACTTACTTCTATAAAGCTAACATTTAAAAAAATTCCCAGGTTTTATACTGATTCACTATCATGTTTAGTATTTTAACCAATCATGTGAAAAAAAACTAGGTCCAGCGAGTTGAAAAACTTACCCAAGATGTCACAGTTAATAATTGATAGAGCCCAAATTTGAGATTTTGATTTATTTGGTAATCAAACTTTGCACTTTTAACCACTATACTTAAGGATTACAGTTATATAGTTATTATTTCATTCCTCTGTGCTTTTTTTTAATTTTTAATTCAGAGGAAGCTATAGCTGAAAAATAAGAAGACATTCTGGGCAGGAAAGCCCATCAGACTTTGATCTCTAATTAATCACAGAAAAAGCAGGAAGTAATGCTGAAGCTCAAGTGGTAGAGTGTTTAAGCAAAAGGAGCTTAGGGACAGCATCCAGCTTGAGTTCAAGGCAATATAAAAGTAAGAATGGCAATATAAAAATAAAAATTAAAAATAATAAGAATTATAGCCAAGTACCAGTGGCTCACTCCTATAATCCTAGGTACTCAGGAAGCTGAAATCTAAGGGTGGTGGTTTGAAACCCGCTCAGGCAGTAAAGTCTGTGTGACTCTGATCTCCAATAAACTACCAAAAAAAAAAACAAAAGTGGAACTGTGGCTCCAGTGGTAGAGCACTAGCCTTGAGCAAAAGAAGCTTAGGCATACCACCCAGGCCCTGAGTTCAAGCCCCAATACAAAAAAAAAAGAATTACATCTTATTGTGAATGTTTATTTTCTTTGGTCTTGTTTGATTGCTCCTTTCCCCCCTATTTATAAACTCTTAACTGCTCTGATTGTGTTCATATTATTTTATTGGATCTCCATTTTGTCCTTCACTCATCCACGTGCACCTTGGTAGGTAATTGGCTTTCCCCATCCCCCAGGATTTCCCTTGCTTGTAACTAGCTGTGTGGCCCTAAGGACATAAATTGTACCACATGGAATCACCTAACCTGTCAGTTTCCTATACTCAGGAGGAATAACATACAACATGAAGACAGCACTGTCCTGGGACTTGGAAGACTAAAAATTAGGGAGTTCATTGTATTTAAGAGGTCCGAGAGAATTGGGTTTAAGATGAATGGAATAATCATCTTCCAGAGAAGTAAATTTGCTTGGCGAGTTTCCACTAACATGGATTTTTCTTAAAATGTCAGATGGAACTAAAACACTTAAGACATATGGTGCATTAACTAAATGTTTAAACATTTGCCTTTAGCTGCATGAACATATCATTGATGAGATGAGCTCAGTGAGCTATGCTGAACATCTCTGGTGAAATCACTGTCCAGTAGAGAGCTTTACTTCTGTAATACAAACCATCCCCAGATGCTTACAACAGATATCAAATACGTGTTATAATTTCACTGCTGAATGCAAATGAACGTAAAAATGAGAGGTGTAAATGAGAAAAATGTGTCTGTAATCTCAGTCATTACCTTTTATCTGAAATAAGATCTACTGGAGAAGGGTATAAAGAAGAGTACGATTAGGTAGGAAGATATGGAAGTTACCGGAATGTCACCATCCCATCCTACGGTCTTCTAGAAAGTTTCTTAATACTTTAATGTCTGGTCAGCATACAAGCAGCAAGTGAAAAAGTGTTCCCCCAATTCTAAATCCTTTGCAGACATTGCTAATCAATTACAACAATCAATCCTGCTGAGCCTGCACTTGGCCTGAGAACTTTTCTCTACCCAGCACTCTAGGCAACCACAGTCAATTGATCCAAGTTGAGACTTCGAAAGAAACCTAATTGCAACACCCAGACAGAACAATGGTAGAGCAGTGACTAGTCCTCTATCTGGAATACCTGAGAGATAATTTTGGGGTGGGACATTAGATTTTATATCATAAATTCAAAGAATGGCTTTGAGGATATTTAGGTTCTGGAAGAATCAAATAGGACTTGGACTAGTTTTCATCTATTGTATGAGGGGCCAATCTTCTGTCTCCTAGAGGGCAGATTGATTTCATATATGCCTACATCTTTTCTTTATACTCGGAGTTTCACAAATTCAATAAAAGTGCTGAAGATTCTAGTCTCATTTGAAATAGAATGAGTCAGGAACTTCCAGCCACCATGAAACTAAGATAATCATTTAGGTTCTGGGTACTACAGAGAACTTCATGGGGAAAAGGTATGTGTATGAGTGTGTGTGTGTTTGTGTGTGTGTGTGCATGTGTGTGTTACATAACTGTGAACATATATATATATATAAAGTTGATCTTACTGGCATTCATATTTCTTCAGGCTATAAACAATAACAGCTGTCATTTTTGTGCCTGAGAAGTGTCAAATCGTAGAGCATATTCAACTTTCAGTTACTCTTTGTAACTTTTCTCTGCACTATATCATCCCCATTTTGAAGATTATGAAACTGAGGTTTATGATGTTAGGGAACTTATCTAGCATCGCAGAACACCCAAGTCTATGTGCCATAGAATTGTGATGGAAATAGATGGCAAATTCTAAAAGGTAAGTGGAACAGCTCAACACAAAGCAGAACAGACCTTAGAAGCCAAAGGGAAGCAATGAACTTGATGGTGGAGCAACTGAAAACAGTGTAGCTCCTGAGCCTCTTCTTAGAACTTCTACTCAACAACCTATCCCTTGCTTGTAGTTTAGGAGATGTAGGACTAGCCATCCAACTTCTTTGAAGATGATAGAGGAAAAGAACTTATACTCCGAGCATCATGTCAGTACAAATTGTGTTTAACACATGAGTGCTGTCTGTGTATTTGTTATTTCTTCCTCTTTGGTTGTCTTTCTTTTATTCACCTCTTTCTATACCTTAGTTCCGTGAACAAAATAATGGTACTCAGTGCAAAGGAAGGTGGCTTGCAATGTCCAATGCGTTGCTCATAGAACTTATTATTAATAATGGGATGTGATATGGTGTGTATGTATCGTCAATATCCAGAATGGGAAATTGAACTTCACTGATTTGAAAGTTACCCCTTTGCTCATATTGAAGGTTCCTCTAGAAAATCAGTGGTAAATAGACTCTTACAGTTTGGAAAATATGTTGATAAAAAAGTTGTAAAATCCTAGTAGTTATTGTAAGGATTGTTCAATGTCTGTAAGATTTATCAAGGTGCGTGTGACCCAGGCTATAAACTATAGGAGATCTCAGAACTATCTCTCTGTCGCCATCTCTTTTTTCCTCTGTCTCTAATGTTTTCTCCTTTATCTCTCTGCAGTCTTTTCCCCACGATTGCCCCTTCCCCCTTCCCCTTTTCCCCATTCTTTTTCCTGTTTTTCTTCTTTTTCCTTCTGCTTCTAGGTTCGCAAGTGCTGAAGAGATATAGCTTAGGCATTCTGGTTGTAGACTCTAAATGCAATCCCTTAGATTCAAGTCTTAGTTCTTCAATTAAGAGAGACATGGTTCTGTGTAAATTATTCAATCTCTTTCAATCTCAGTTCCGAATATATATAATGAGGTAATAAAGATATTCATAGTGTTGATAGGAAAATTAATAATGAATGTGAAAAACTTGCTGCCACAAGTATTGCTTTCTCTTGTTCATTTGTACAACTTCCTTTTTAACCTTATATCTTTCTTCCAAAGTGATGGACCTCATTGCCAAAATATTTACTCATTTGAAGATTAATAAACAAGAGATGGTGAATTCCACAACTGGAGATATGAAAAAAATGCAATGAAACAGCAAACAGGGTGGGAATTGTGTTAAGGAATATCTACACATACAAAAGTTGTTGTACAGAGTATATTTTGAGAATGTTTCTTTTTTGGTTTGAGAAATTTCTGTTGAGAGTGTGAGACCCACAGGCTGACAAAAGAGTTGTGTAATTGTTCAGTATTTAACTTCCCCTGGAATGGCTCAGAGAGAAGTGAACTGGTGGATAAATAACACTGGCACAGAACTCCATACCATCTGCAGCCATTGCAAAAAAAGGAAAAAAAAACATGCAAGGGAAGCCAACGAGCTGTGAGTGACAGAGATTAATCTTTCAAGTCACACAGGCATGTAGTGCTGTTTGGAACTGAGGCAGTAGTGGAGAGCATCCTGGCTTTGCAACATTTCTTTGAGGCAGGGAAGACATTCATCAGCCATAAGGGTCAGATGACTGCTGTGTCTTGGAATTGTTGGTACTCCAGGATTCAGAAAGATTTCAGAAGAAAGATATTGTCTTTAAAAATTAGGAAAGGCAGCAAGATCAGTGTGTTCAATTGTTTCCTTGAAACAACTGTCTGATAGAGAGCATAGCGGTATCATGGACCAGTCTGGCCCACCACATCCGGGAAATTGTAATGGAAACCACAAGGACCACTCACCACCCTCCGTGGGTTTTTCAGCTTCAGATTGGACATGTGAGGTTCAGGTTTTGGATGAGTAGACATAGATTGTTAGATGAAGAAGGGATACTTGACAAATTGAAATTACACTTTTAGGAATAGTTATTAATACATGTGTTTAAACATACATTCATATACATTAAGTAGTTCTATTGAAAACCAAGTTTCAAAAAATACGCTTCTTTTTAAACATACAAATGCCATTTACATGTACGCAAAAACCTTTCAACAGTGATTACTTAAATAGATTATCTAAAACATTAAAAATGACACAAACAGAATAACTACATTCATGCATTGATATATTTTGTACTCATATCTGTTTCTAATGACTTGTCTGATGTTTCCCTAAAAAAAAATTAGTTTCAGCCTGATCTTGTTGAATTTTCTTCTTGTAAAATTGCCTGAAGCCTTATTCTAAATGCATTTATGATTAGTAAATTTTAACTGATTACCATAGTTAATTGAACTTATCTGCATATAATACTCTAATTGAATAAAATGATATGAAGTATATGGCAACCCACAGAAAATGCAGCTACAGGGTGGATATCCTGTGCTGGTTTTGTTGTTGTTGTTGTTGTTGTTAGTTATGAGGCCTGAACTCTGGGCCTGGGCACTGTCCTGAGCTCTTCAGCTTAAGGCTAGTGCTCTACCACTTGAGCCACAGCGTCACTTCCGGCTTTTTCTGTTTATGTAGTGCTGAAGAATCAACCCCAGGGCCTCATGCATGCAAGGCAAGCACTCTACCTCTGAGCCATCTTCCCAGCCCCTCAATGCTGTTTTTAAAATAAAAATGTGTAATCACATCAATCCAGATATTCTTACATGGGCACTTTCTGCCACTATACAAAATGTCTATTTTTGAAAATACTTTAAACAAAATTTTCAATTAACTTGTTTCTGTGATATTTATGAGTATTTCTCTATACTACCATGTTGTACAATCACACATATGATTTTCACTCTATTACAGTACAGAATGCAGATTTATCTGGTCAGTAACAGACATTTTGTCAAGAGTATCATCACAAGTTGAGATATTCACATTTAAATGCACACAGACCCTTCCCCAGGGACTCACCATTCTTTGGTGGATTGTGAACTTTTAAAATGTTTTATGAAGTTACTACTTTCAGCAAAAACTGTACAAAATAACTATGAGATCTGGGCTCCTTGGCTCATGCCTATAATCCAGCCTATTCAAGAAGCTGAGGTCTGAGAATCTCAGTTCAAAGCCTACTATGGCAGAAAAGCCTACAAGACTCCATCTCCAGCAAAATGCTGAATTGGAGGCATAGCTCAATTAGTAAAGTGCCCACTGTGTGCAAGAAAGCTTAAATTGCTGACAACTCTTAGGTTAAGCCCTAGTACTACCACATCAAAAATGTAACTGTGCGCTTTTGAAACAGATGCTGATAGTTCTACAAGAAATTTTCACCATATGTTTTTCAGATGATTGCTATTAGAAATATGGTCTCAAGTTGCATGTCAAATCCTTTGTGAAAGTCACATATTCGTTACTTTTCTTAAGAAATAGAAATTCAGTGCTCAAAATTTCATTAAATATTTTCTTCTGTTTTCCTAATATTCATTGCTGCTGAAAAAGGGTATCATAAAGTTTTGAAGAAAGTTAGCATTTAGCTGGGCACCCTTGGCTCACATCTGTTATCCTAGCTACTCAGGAGGCTGAGATCTGAGGATTGTGGTTCAAAGCCAGCCCAAGCAGGAAAGGCCGTGAGACTCTTATTTCTAATAAACTACTCAGAAAACCAGAAGTGGCACTGTGGCTTAAGTAGCAGAGCACTAGCCTTGAGCTGAAGAGCTGAGGGACAGCACCCAGGCCCAGAGTTCAAGCCCCATAGCTGACAAAAAAAAAGCTGGGAAGGTGGCTCAGTGGTACAGTGCTTGCCTTGCATGAATGAGGCCCTGGGTTCAATTCCTCATCACCACATAAGCAGAAAAAGCTGAACATGGCACTATGGCTAAAGTGGTAGAGCACTAGCCTTGAGCTGAAGAGCTCAGGGACAGTGCCTAGGCTCAGAGTTCAGGCTCCATGACTGACAAAAAAAAGTTAGCAATTAAAAACTGTCAATTTATTGCATACAGTAAATTTTGCATAGCTCCACTGTAGTTGGAGCATCCTATGTAGGGCATTTGGTTTTTAACTTATCACATTTACACATATACCCAAACCTACAACCTCCCAAGTTTTCCTAACTGTGTAGGCTTGGTGTCTGGTGGCTTTCTACATCTAGCCCATAGAAGCTACTTTATGGGCACATGTATAATCTTTTTTTCATTGTAGTCAATGACAAATGCCTGAGAAAACTAACTTGAAGAAGGAGAGGTATTTTGGTTTGAGAGATTTCCATCTATGGTTGATGGGCTCAGTTGCTTTTTTGGCCTGTGGCAAGGCAAA
Organism: Dipodomys ordii; assembly: GCF_000151885.1. Taxonomy (NCBI): domain Eukaryota; kingdom Metazoa; phylum Chordata; class Mammalia; order Rodentia; family Heteromyidae; genus Dipodomys; species Dipodomys ordii. The sequence goes on from NW_012267367.1 coordinate 4,864,828, forward strand.
AATGTTATGACTGAGGGTGTGGTGGGGAAAACTGCTCACTCATAGTAACTAGGAAGTAGAGTAGGAGGGATTTGAGAATTTGGGAACAAAATATAACCCAAATCATGATCTCAGTGACCTACTTTATGTAATTGGACCTCATATTCAGTAGCCCATTCAGCTATACATTTATCAACAGGTCAGACTATTGATAAAGTTGGCACCTTCATTATTCTCCACTTCCCAAAGAGCCATCAGATGGGGACCAGACCTTCAACCTATGTGCTTTTGAGGTGAATCACTTCATATTCCAATCAGCACAGGATTATGAGACTTTAACCATGGCTCCCATCACCAGATGCCAAAAGAAGAGCTAACTTTTCCCACACCCTCATGTGCAAGATGACTCTGTTCCCTCCAAAGGGAGCTATTAGTCCCCTTGTAGGCACAACAGGGCAAGAGAAGAAACAAAGGTCATCTCTAGCTGCTTTTCTAGTATTACTATTGGTAAATTGAGAACTTTGCTTATGATTTTCCATTTCACACAATCTAGGTAAAAATAACAGAAGCTGGAAGTAAAAGTGAAAGCTTAAAACACTGTAATATTTAGAACAACTACAAATAATTATATATATGTATGTATATATATATATATGTGAATAGTACTAACTTAGACAGGGTAGAGACACAGAGAGCTTTGCTGCAAACCTTTGATATATATTTTCCCTGTTGAACTTCCTTCTCAAACCATCCCAGGATGGTTTGAATTCTGAATTCTGGCAGAATTCTGGGAGTACCAATTAATAGATTCCTAACTTGAGGCATGTATGGCTCCTTAACCTTCTCATTTACAAAGTGAAAACAACACTATGTAAAATTTGCTGAAGTAAAAGACCAGTTCACAAAGCAAGTACTCAGTGTGTCAGATAGGGATTTCCTTATATATTATCACCATGCCCCTCTTTCCAGCAACCTTGTGGCACAAATACCATGAGATTATTGCTAGCTAGGCTGACTTCATCATGAAGGAGGAGGAGGAAGAAGAAAAGGAGGAGGAGGAAGAGGAGGAGAAAGAGGAGGAGAAGGAGGAGGAGGAGGAGGAGGAGAAAAGATAAAAAAAGAAGGAAAGAAGAAAGGAGGGATGGAAGAAGGGAGGAAGAAGGAAAGGAAGGACTAGAGCAATAAAGGAAAATTTGTTAATAATATGAGTATCAGCCCTTCAGTATTGATAGGAGCTCTACATTTGTGTCATTATACTTTCAAGACAGAAAAGGTACTACTGAGCACCCTCCTCTAAATCCAACCTTGGAATATTTGCTCCTTTTCATAACAAAACCTTTTGTTCTCACCATTGCATTCCCTATAACGGCCACAAGGGACAGTAAGCGTATCATCTCCATTTTATAGATTAGCAGACAGGCTTCAAGAGGATAGAGAACAAAAGCTAACAAAAATAAAGTAGGAAAAAATAAAGCAAAGCTCCTGTCTATGCTTTTTAGATATAAGTGCCTCACTGCATTATTTCTCAGGCATTAAAAATATTCAATGTTTATCCACATCTTCTGTTCAATAACAATGGATAAAATTTATTATTATTATTATTATTGAACTCAAGGCCTGGGTCCTGTTCCTGAGCTCTTCTACTCAAGGTTAGTGCTCTATGACTTTGAGCCACAGAACCATTTCTATTTTTTGAGTAGTTAATTGGAGATAAGAGTCTCAGGGGACTTTTCTACCTGGGCTGACTTTGAACCACGAACCTGAGTAGCTAGAATCACAGGCATGAGGAAAAAAATTTATAAGAATTAGGTTTGTAGTTATTAAGACACTCAAACTCAAACAACTTATTGACCCTTTCAAAAGGTTAGAAATCTATAAAAGCCTTCCATGCCTCTTTATTTCTAAATGCACTAAAATAGGATTCTGATATGATTTGTAATTTTTACCTATTGATAAGTTAGTTCTATCATGATATTAAAACAAAGGATAAAGATGGTGTATAACCCCAGATTTCAGTAGTTTCAGAAAACAGGATTATTCCTTGCTCATGTCTGTCTATTGCAAACCAGCAGGGGTTAACTCCTTAGAGCAGTGACTCATTGACTCAGAGTATTATTGTTATTGTTGTTGCTATTATTATTGTTATTATTAGTACTAGTAGTACATTATGCTATAATTTAGCTTACAAAGATAAAAGGCTTGTTCTGGCTCATGATTCAGAAGATTCTAATGGAGGTTTCTAACCTAAGATTGGTAAGGTTCATTGTTTTAGGTCTCTGGCAAGGGAAGAAAAACATTTTCAGAAGCATGTGGCAAAACAAACTGCCAGGAAACAAAGATTGCGAATCTGATTTTTCCATAACTTCCCCCTGAAAGTCAAATGGACCTAAGGACACCATATCGCAATATCATGGGGACCAGACCTTCAATACACAGATCTTTGCAAGACACACAACCAAGCCACTGTGCTCTCAAACTCTTCAGTTTCCAACCAGCAGGATTAGCAAACTCTTGAGGACCTTGCCTTGTCCAATGGAGCCGAGAGGCGATATGCTTCTATCCCCAGACATGCTACATCGCCCTATCTATCCCCCAAAGGGCAAAGAGGTAAAATTTTCTCCTGTGTATAGAAGGAGAGAGAGAAAAAAGGCCTCACAAACAGCAAATATTGCTTATACATAGTTACTATGCATGCTGTCAATTATTATTATCTCTTAATTTTCACAAAAGGTTCAGGTATTTCCTGCTAGACAATATCCTGCTTTATTCAGTAAACAACTCTTCCTTCACATATTGTAAGGAAATGTCTCCTTTATATGTAATTGGAAGAACATCAAGGTTTAAGAACCACTTCTGTCTTGTCTAAAAAGTTCTTTAAAATATAACATCCATTCCTAGCTAGAGAAGATTCCTTAAGGAAATGTGTCATTTTCTTGTCTAACAGTCAGTGAGTTTGAAGAAAAATAAGAGTAGGATTAAAAGGATGTGGGATAAAAGACCCAGTTAATGTCTAAAAGGAGCCAAATTGGAAAGTGTTACTTTCCTCGTGCCCATCCATCACTGCAAATGGCTCAGCAGGCAAAAGACTATCTCAAGCTGGCAGTCTTGCCATAGAAATAGATCATTTCAACAAGAGCAGCAGAATTACAGAGCACAACATGGCCAGCGACATCCGTTGCCTAGCTCAGAATCATGAAAGGTGAGAACAGAGTGAATAAAAGAAGAGAAAAATTCAATCAAATTCCAATCAGGGTGAAGTTCAATAAATCTGCAAAATACTCTTGTGTCGGATTTTTTGAGGAGGTTCCCTAAATATTAATCAGCTGTAAATTACTTTGAAGTCACCATTCAGCTTTGAAAAATGGACCGGCCTTTTCATAAGAATCTGTATTCAATGGCTTAGTTATGCTTCATGGATGTACTCTTGACATATAATAAAGAAGGAAATTGCAGTAGATAGTTTCAAGTGCATTGGAGCTAAAGCCTGAAATGAACTCAGCTTTCTGGGAATTCAATGCCACTTTCGTGGCTTTTTTTGTTCAAGGCTGGTATTCTACCACTTGGACCCTACCTTTACTTCTAGTTTTTGCTAGTAAATTGGGAGATAAGAGTCTCAGAGACTTTCCTGCCCAGGTTGGATTCGAACCACATCCTCAGATCTCAGCCTTCTGAGAAGCTAGGACTACAGGATTTTCATACTTCAAAGAATGACACTAGAAGAAAGGTAGTGTTGGAGGCAACAACGCTTGATAAGAAATGTACTCATTACTTTGCTCATGTAACTGTAACCCCTCTGTATAGTATTTTCACAATAAAAAACTTATTAAAGGGGCTGGGAAGATGGCTCAGTGGTAGAGCGCTTGCCTTGCATGCCTGAGGCCCTGGGTTCGATTCCTCAGCACCACATAAGCAAAAAGAAAAAAGCCGGAAGTGGCGCTGTGGCTCAAGTGGTAGAGTGCTAGCCTTGAGCTGAAGAGCTGAGGGACAGCGCCCAGGCCCAGAGTTCAGGGCCCACGACCGGACCCCCCAAAAAAAAACTTATTAAAAAAAGAAAGGTATTGTTGTTATGTACCCAACTTGAATTTGGAAATATAGGTCATGAAACAGCAAGCCACAAAGAGGAAAGAAATTTAATGAAAGGATGGGTTGAAGTTATTGACACAACATCCAGTATCTCTAGGATGTATGTAGTCCTGTATAAGTGTTGGTGAGTGTTTGATGTCTATGTCTAAGCACATTTTATGTATCACAGAGCAAAGAAAACATTTAAGGCCTATTTTACGAGTATATAATTCTGACTTCTAAAGCAGATTAATTGTTCATCCTATCACCTGATTAATTAAGAAGCTCTTTTGTGTTTGGTTAAATGAACATGTTTTAATATGGTTTGGCATAACTCATGTCACAGACATGATGGCACTCTGGTTGGCAATTTGTAGCTGTCAGATGTTCTGAGAGACTGGTAGTAATGTCAGATGGTCTTGAATGAAATATCTTAGTTAACTTTAAAAAAGGATAAACCATATGTATGCAGAAATAGTTTGTAAAATTTAAAATGTGATTAGTTAATGGTACTTTGAGTGTAAAAGAACCTTTTAGTAAACTTACAGTTTTGGTTGAAAATACCCATAATTTCAGTTAGCTGATATAATCATGCTAATAACTGACAGGTTATACTTTGAAGAAAACAGCATTATGATTAATAAAAATGGCCATTGAGCTTGGCACTGATTCTCCCTCCTATAATCTTAACAACTCACAAGGCTGAAATCTGAGTAATGTGATTCAGAGCAGACGAGACTAATCTCCAATTAATGGACCAAAAAACAATACTGGAGGAATGGATCAAGTAATAGAGCACCAACTGTGAGCAAAAAATGTGTGTGGCCCCTTAAATTAGGCACTCAGAAGTCAGAGCTCCAACAAGGATTGTGGTTTGAAGTCAGCCCAGGCAGGAAAGTCCATGAGACTCTTATCGCCAATTAACCAACCACCTGAAAACTGGAAATGGAGCTGTGACTCAAAGTGGTAGAGCTCTAGCTTTGATCAAAAAAGCTCAGAGACAAGGAACAGGCCCTGAGTTCAAGCTCAATAACAAAAAGAAAAGAGAAAAAATAAAAGAATGTATGCCCTGAGTTCAAACCTTAGTACTGGCATATACACAAAAATGACCATTAAATAATGATAAAATGTTCAGTTTACCAGGAAGATGTAATAATTCTAAACATATATGCACACAATAGCCTCAGATCAATAAAACAACAATTAAATGGGTGATGATACCAACTATACTATCAAAGTGGGAGGCTGTAGCATTTTTCTCCAGGTGGTAGATGAAACACATATAAAAAAAATCCAAGTAAGAACACAGACAAGTTGAATGGAATCTGATAGACATTTATGAAACACTGTATTCCACAGTGGCAGAATACATATGATTTTCAAAGAAACATAAAAGACATGGAAATGTCCCATGGCTAAGCTACCAAATTGGTTTGAACAGATTTCAAAGAATAGTGTCTGGCAAAGACTAGCTCGATGCTTCCTAACTAGGCCTCCTGTTACTTGTCCACAGCGAAATTGCATTTTACAGTTTCTCTGCATGGAGCCAGGAAGATGGGATTAGTGCTGGTGAGAGGAAAGTAGGAGGATGAAAGTGAATATGCTCCTTCGAGGTTTGCTCCCCGAAAACAGCCTAGGTGAGGATTGTACACACCCACTGGCCTCATCAGCTAGCTCTGTGCAGCAGGGTGTCGTAGGAGGCCCTAGGGGACAAGCTACCAGATAGATGTTTAGATCCCTGAGTTGTGGCTTGGAGGAGAGCCACCTAGCAAAGTATGCTGAGCAGTTGTTTTATGTGACAAATGTACTCTGTGAGTGCAAGCCACTGAGGCCTTACTGCTTTGTAACACTAAATGGCTGACTAAAACAATATTCCACCAAGTGCGTTCTCTGACATAATGGGAATTGGGTTAAAAATAAAGCCCAGATAATAATGGGCTGTATGCTTGGAAGTTTATAATCCATTTTTCTTTCATTTCTTGAATCTTTAAGTACTTGTACAAAAGGGTCACCACTCAACCTGTCAGTTTATAAGTACAATGTATCTTGATTGCTATCCCCCTTTCATTATTCTTTCTCATCTTTCCTGATCCCAGATTAATTTTTCTAGTTTCAAAAGATATATATGTATATATATATACACACACACACACATTGAATGTTATGACTGTATTCTCACCCCTTTGCTCTCTTCATTTGTCTTTCCCCATTTTTGGATCCTTACCCCAATCTGAAGTATCAGCTTCCGGATACTCATTGGGCTACAAGTTCATTTTTCTAAGGAATTACACCGTTTGAATTCTCCCCGACATATATCATTCTTCAGTTAATACATTTGTGTGTATTTGAATACAACCCAGTATGTGTTTACTTGTATATTTATAAATTAGATAGAACTTTCACATATGAGAGAAAACAGGTGTCCTTTGTCTCTCTTGGCCTGACTTTACTTAAACTAATTTTTCCAGGCTCATCCATTTCTTTGCTAATGATGTAATATTCTTCCTTAGAGTAAAATTCCATTCTGTGTGTATGTGCCACATTTTCTTGACCCATTCATCTAATGAGGGGCACCTGGGCTGTTTATCTTTGCTATGATGAATACTACAGCAATAAACATGGGTTTGCAAATAACTTCATTGTATCCACTTTGTAATCCTTTGGATAAATGTCCAAGAATTCAAACTTCATTTTAAAGCAACTCATGGATGGAAGAATAAATAATGAAGAAAGCCAGAATGTCCATAAATCTGTATGATAATTAAATACTGTTAAGTCTTGGGCCACTTGGCTCTGCCCTGCTGGAAAAACCAGTCTTCCCCTTTGCAGGGTATCCAGGTGTATATGCTATCTACCCTCTAGTCAGTTGCATTTCTCAGATTGACTGAGGTCATTTAAATTTTCATTGTTTGATTTCCACGTATCTGTGAATTTCCTAATTTCCTTCTGTTACTTATTTCTAACTTCATTCCATTATAGTCTATGCATATATTTTATGTGTTTTTTTTATTCTCTTATGTTTGCTGAGACTTTTCCTAAGGTTTGATGTAGAATCTATCCTGGAGAATGTTCTGTGGTCTCATCAGAGGAATGTGTGTTCTGTTCTTTGCGTAGACTGAGCTGTCAATATCTGTAAGTGCTAGTTGGTTTATAACATTGTTTGTTTATAGAATTGTTCTTCTCTAAATATGTATTACCTGTGATTAGAGTAGAGCATTGAACTAGCCATTTTCTGTTTCATTTGTGTCAGGTTTTACAACGCATTTTTTAAGGTCTTTTGTAAAATGTCTATATGCTTACAATTGGTATATATTCTTGGATTGATCTCTTTATTATTATGAGATATTCTTATTTGCCTATAAGAGCATTATCTTAAAGTCTGTCTTTTTTGGGGGGTGCAGGTGGTACTGGGGTTTGAACTCAAGGCCTTGCACTTGCTGGGCAGATAGTACCGAGCTGAGCCACTCCACCAGCTGTTAAAGTTTGTTTTCTATAATATTATTATAGTTACTCCACCTCTCTTTTGGCTTCTGTTTAAAAGTATATCTTTTTCTATTACTTTACTTTCACCTTATTTATGTCTTTATGTGCAATGATGTATTTCCTGTTAAAGAGTATTTAAAAAATTTTAGCTATCACAAACTAAAAAAGAACAATCTGAAGTTAATAACCTAGCCTAAAGTTAGTTCCAACATTTTATATAAGGATAAAGATTTATTCTACTAGATGCGACCTTACTTTAAGCTATTATAATTATATAACTGTGTTACTGGTACCAGGATTAAAGAAGTGAATGAAATTAAAAGCTCAGAAACAGACTCATAACATACATGAAACCTAAGTTTTATTAGTTCAAGCATAGTAGATATGAATAATGGATGGTAATAATAATGGTACTTGGACAACTGGCTATTCAAAAGCTTAAAAACTTAAATTATATTTGTACCTCACAACATAAATGACAATTAATTCTAAGCAGATGAAAGATCTAAATGTGAAAGATATATATTTCAAAACTTCTAGAGGAATCATTGAATGAAGTCTAGTCAGGTGAATTGAAAGCCTTGTTTCTTAAAGCAAAGCACAAGGTTCAAAGATAATTGCTGGCAATATTTACATCCAATATTTATGTACATCAATTTTAAAAGCTTCTAAGAAATAGAAACACCACATAAATGGTGAAAAGAAGGTTCCACACTGAAAGAAGTGCAATTAAAAGTGAGGTGCTGATGGCTTATACTTTTAATGCTAGTACTCAGGAGGCTGAGATCGGAGGATCATGATACAAAGCCAGGCCCAACAGGAAAGATACAAAGTTCAAGAGAGTGGTTACTTCTACAAGTAACTTCTACTTGATATGTGAGGGTTACATTAAGTGCTCAAAGCATCATAATGCTAAGTGTCCCTAATCCTTGAGCAAATGCATTGAATAAGAAGTCCTAAGATGTTCGTATGTACATATGATTCATGCATTTTGTTATATTATGCTTATAGATAATACAACTTAAGGATAGACTGTAGTAGCTTTGGATTTTCAGAAGTGTCACAAAGAAAAATAGATGTTTGCAATGAGCAGAGTGACATTATTATTATTATTGTTGTTGTTGTTGTTGTTGTGGGGCTTGAACTCTGGGCTTGGGTGCTGTCCCTGCTCTCTTCAGCTCAAGGCAAGTGCTCTACCTCTTGAGCCACAGCACCACTACTTCCGGTTTTCTAGTGGTTTATTGGAGATCAGAGTCTCATGGACTTTCCTGCCCAGGCTGGCTTTGAACCGTGAACCTCAGATCTCAGCCTCCCAAGTAGCTAGGATTACAGGCATGAGCCACCAGTACCCGGCTTAGCAGAATGACTTTTGTACCAGCCTTTTCTTGCCTAAATGATATAGTGTTTTAAAAGCTATCTTTAGAGAAGAAGGCCACATTAAAGGACATACTGGAATTATTGTAATAGGATTAAAAGCAGAGTACATCTTAGTATATGGAAGATTTTTCTTACAGGTAATGTGTGTGTGTATGTGTGTGTGTGTGTGTGTGTGTGTGTGTGTGTGTGTGTGTGAGTGTGTGTGCCATTTTATAAGTCCCTTTGCATAAACAAAATGTGAATCGAAGTTTGCTTGCTAGCAAGTTTTACTCAGGTTGGTGGCCCCATTTCCAAATGTCTACAGTCAAGTGGTGAGGACTCATTACAGGTTCATTCAGGTACAGTGTTTTCAGATGAAAGCAAACTATTACAGAGAAAGGAGATGTTTGCATGTGGCCATGACAATCTGTATGCTTTTTCATTTCCCAGGAAAGCCAAGAACTCTATGCTGAAAAGACGAATGTCATCAAGAATGATGGTATTCTGGAGTGATGTTTGTAGAGCAAGGGGAATTGAGACAACAGGACAAAAAGAGTAGAATAATGTGTAAATATGCCAGACTCATTTCCTTTCCAAAGCCTATTCTCTACCCAAAACTCTTGGCTGTCATATTCGGGGGGAAAGAGGCCATTTGACAGGTCAAAAAAATTTGACATACATATAGCTTAAGAAATATGAATGCATTACTGGACAAGCAAAGTGAAAAAAAGAAGGCTTGAAGCTTCAGCATAAAGTTTGAGACTCTGCTTACAAATTACATAGACTAGAAAAAAATCCCCTAAAAAGTATATGGATTGGGAATAAAAACCAAGTTTTCAGTATTAGTGTCAAAAATCAAATGGGAAATCTTTATTTATGTCAATTCCTAGGACAAGTCAGTTAATTCTATTAGAAGGACGTTTGGACCCAAAGAATGCCAAATGACTGAAAATTTTAGTATCACATCTTATTAACATTTCAATGTGGATTTTCCCCGAGTTGGTAGGCATATCATAGTCAAATCGTTCAACACATTGTATGTACTCAACATTGTATTAAATTTCTTACAAATCCAAGGAACAATAAAATAAATTTCTTCCTCTAAAGAACTTTGAAATCTAGTCATGGATGTAATACTAAGGTGAAAATCAAAGATAAAAGTAGGAGAGAGGATAAGAAGGATACATCTGGGGATCACCCAAGAACCTGATACGCTGAGACATTGAACACATACTCATTCTCACCAAACAGTAGTTGTGTTTCTGATTCTTACTGGTTGGACTGGTTCTTACTGAACAGAACATCCCAGGTGGTCTGAGTCATTGGCCTTTCTATAATTAAAGAGAGGAATGATGAAAATGAAAAATTACTTGAAAGTGTCACAAAACTGATTTTTTAAAAAGGAAAACAGGGCAAGTAGTTGTGAGAAAGAAGATATAAAGACTGTTACAGAGCCAGGCAGAGTGGCAGCACATACCTGTAACCCTAGAGTTTAGGAGTCAGAGTCAGAAGAACTAAGAGTTCAAAGCAAGCCCGGGATACATATTGAGACCCTATCTCAAAAACACCAATGATATACATAGATGTATATGTGGAAAGAAAGTGAGAGAGAGAGAGAGATCCCAAATGAGAGATACAGAGACAGTGAGATACAGAGACAGACACAGAGACAGAGGCACAGAGACACTGAGACAGAATATAGGAAGCAATGCAAGCTGAAAACATTGAGTAGGAAGTGAGGAAAAGGGAAAGTGAACTCTCTCTTCCCAGACAGCACTGACCATATTGTGGTCCCATACAATCATGACAACCATTAAAGGCACACTACTCACTTCAGTATATTTAATTAGGCTGCAAACTGCCTAGCACATTTGAGAAGTCATTCCATCAAAATCAATTCGGACAAAGCCTTTTGGCATGGGTAGAGAATAAGACAGTCATCAAGGCAGGTCACAGCTGAGGCCGCCTTACCACCCAGCTATCCTGGATAACTGAGGCAGCGCTCTGTATCACTGAGTCAGCCACGGCGTGGTGCAGACTATCCTTCCTGTATTATTATAAAAATGAAACGTGCCAAAATAAGAAGATTTTTCTGTACCACAATCTTCACAGCACTTTCTAAGGCTCTAAATGAGTCAAGTTTCAAGCATACTAATGAAAAGCTTCTAAGGCAAATGGTTTATTAAGTAGGAAAGCTCTTATTTGCGCTCATTTTTTATTAGAGTAAGTATATGCTTCGTGCATGTCTTAATATTTGAATGTGGAATTTTCCAATATTCTGTGTAGGAGACACATATCACATGTTAAAGGCCACGAACATGCCTATTATTACCGCAACACATTTGTGTTGTAAAAGGAAAGCTATACCTGTAGATTTTAATCATAACAGAATGTGAAGGGTGCTTGATCTGAGAACAGTGGCTTTGGAGGAAATAAGATGAAAGGACCAGTCACTCAGACTTAAGCAATGCCATGTTTTTCTTTTATTGATCACCCATTTGTTTATTTGTTGAGAATTTCAACAGTGGAAAATTGACCCCTGTGCCCGACACTGGAGGCTTATGCCTGTAATCCTAGCTATTCAGAAAGCTGAGATCTGAGGATCATGGATGGTTCAAAGCCAATCTGGGCAGGAAAGTCCATGAGACTCTTATCTCTGATTAACCACCAGTAAACTGGAAGTGGTGCTATGACTCCAAATGGTAGAGTGCCAGCCTTGAGCAAAAGAGCCTCTGGCACAGTACCCAGGCCCTGAGTTCAAGCCCCAACCATCCTCCCCCTCAACCACCCCCAAAAAATGACCCCTGAAATTGAAGCTGAAAAAAAGCAAACCATCTATTCCACCCACCATGGATGGTAATAATTAACTTGGAAGTACCTTGGTTACTCTTCTATTAAGCAGGTCTCCAAGGGATCAAATTTAGTTTGGTTTATTTATTGGATTCATTCTAAGCACTCAGGGTGCTTTTGAAAGATACAATGCCAACATATTTGACATATATCAAATTATAGAATCACATATATTTCAAGCACACACACACACACACAACTTCATGGGAAAAACAAAAGATTATTTCCGTTTTGTAGAGAGCAAACCTTTGCAGTCAGGTAAAGAAAAGACCTGCCCAATATCAGAGAGAATTTAAATTGCTGAGAGATTTGGACCCAATGATGGTATTACTAATAGCTTGTTCTTTTCACTTGTACAGAAGTGGAATGTGTTGGACAAGTACATCTTAGGAACAAATGAGCTGTCTTGAGATGAAGACTTCGTTCTTGGGCTCTGGGATCATAATGGAGTGTTTATGAGCAAACATTTGGAGGGTTGGTAGTTAAGCAACTGTATTTTCCTTGACATCATTCTGTGTTTGTATTTGTCAATCAGTTTCTGCTATCTGTATTAGTGTATAGCTGCTGAGAGGGAGGAAGGGCAGAAAAGAGAAATATTGAAACCAGATTACCTTTCATGAGTGTACAAATCGATGGTTATGGTAGATTTTCTTTTCAAGGGCAAAACTCAAAATTCTGTGCCTGTTTTTAAAAAGAAACAAGACATATTTTGATTTTGTTAATAGGTTCAGAGCCAGTGGATTAGAGTAAATCTGATTTATTCTTTTCTGATTAGAATAAAGCGTAAGGGATTCTAGAACACCGGGGGAATCTGAGGCTCCAACTTGGAACTTCCATACACCTACATAAACGGAGCTGAGTTTAAGCTCTACAGTGTCTGTCCATGGCCATTGCTGCCAGTTACCCTTGCTCAACTCTAACTGTATGAGATTTTACCTGTGTGTTTGATGGAAGCAGAGGGCTTAAGGTCCTTGACTGATATAAGGTGCAAGTGTCTTTCTCCAGATTGGATCTGACAATCACTATGAAGAAAGTCATTCTAGAAAATGTGTAAATAAGAGTCTAAACCTCTGGACTTCTTTTGGGGAAACTACTCCAATGTTGGCAGAAAAGAACACAGTGCATTTTATAGTTTTTCATCAATAAGAGAAATTTGGCCTCCTGTGTCCCACCTCCAACACCTTGTTTCTATTTTTGTCTGTCTTCCTTTTTAACAAAGGCATTTATGTTTAAAAAATAAAATTAAATCAGACAGGAAATAATGAATCCTGGAGGTCAATGAATAAATTAAAAAATGAGTATTTTTTTGATTCATGACTTCTGAAAATATAAATGATGGCTCTTCAACACAAGGAAAAAAGGACAATGAGAAGGAACAATTTTTTTCTGCTCTAATAGACCTGCTTTTGTTGTATTAGTTCATGGCAGCAGTCATGAATGGAGTGGTCCAATAAAAGGACCTAGTGCAAATTTTGCAAATAATGGTACTTCTCAAGCACAAGAGGCTGAGCAACCCAACCATAATAACCATATATATTCAAGTAGGGTTAACTTCATAAAAAGACTGATGCACATTGTACTTTAGGGGTACAATTGAAAAGAAACATCATGAGTATTTGGAAAATTAAGATTTCATGAGAAAGAAGCCTTTGAAAAAGGGTATTAAAAAGTAATAAAGGCTAGGCACCAGTGGCTTATGTCTGTAATCCTAGCTACCCAGGAGGCTGAGATCTGAGGATCACAGTTCAAAGCCAGCAGATCTGAGGATCACAGTTCAAAGCCAGCCTGGACAAAAAAAGCCTGTGAGATTCCTATCTCCAGATAGCTACCCCCAAAAGCCAAAAGTGGTGCTGTGGCTCAAGTGGCAGAGCACTAATCTTGAGCAGAAAAGATCAGGGACAGTGCATAGCCCCTGAATAGAACATCTAATGAATTCATATATGAAACTAGAAGAGTTTCATTTATTGCTTTTTTCAATCCTCATAGCAACAAAGAAGCAGGGCTCAGGACTCTTAAGAAATTTTCCTGAGATAATAGAGCTGGTAAATGTCTTATCTGATAGTTATACCAAAAAGGAGGACATGGATACTTGAAAGGGGTGGAGTGGGATGAAGGGGAGAGGGATGGATGAACCAAGAGAAGAAAGCGAGGAGAATGCAGTAAAAAAAATAGTCCAAAGTCTATCCCCCCAAATTAAGAAAGGTAAAGGAGGAGGGGGTTTGGGAGGGATAGGTAAAAACATTGAAAGGGGTGACATTGGTCAAGATGCATTGGATTCACAAACTGCTTTGTTGAATGGGAACTCCTATGTACAACTACTTAAAAATAATACTTTTTAAAAAAAGAACTTTGGTTCCAGGGCTTGCCCTCTCAATAATTCAATCTGCTGTGTCTCAATAAGTACTCTGAGAAAAATAAACAACTTTTGTGGGGGAGATGAAAAGCAGAGATGAAAACATCCTTTGAAAGTTTTAAGATTTGACCTTGGGCTTGAACAATGGTGTGAGTTTGACTCTATGTTCATATCTGTTCTTTTCTTTTACTCACTCAGTAAATATTTGTGCCAGGAATTGGCATAAGGCTGGCAACAGAGCAGTGAAAGAGATGGATACAGATGATTTCCTTGTCTTCGTGGCCTTATAGCTCAGAGACGGAGATGGCAACTCTAGAGGCACTAAATGAGTACTCAGAAAAGAGAAAAATACAATGGGATTAAACTCAGCAGCTATTAGCTTACTCCATCTTAGACTGTGTTACTGACCATGGTACAAACTCGAGTAAGCCATGGCTCTGCCCGGCAGCTAGACTTTTCCAATAAAGCCCCTTCTGTCTCTTCAGGTTTCCCATTCTGCATATTTTTGCTGCAGTGGAAGTTTCTCTGATGTGAAATCTATCCACTTGAAGTCATCTATGATCTCTAGGTTTCTAAAAAATAAAACCATTCTAATGGAATTCGCTATTTAAGCATTTTGAACTAGCTATCTTCCCAGACTTTTTCTCTTGTTCATCTCTCCAACTCTACATTCATGAAGCTAAAAATCAATATGTTCATTGCCTAGGGAAATGGATACTTTGGGGCATCAACGTGAGGTAAACTTAGTTTCCCTGGTTGTGGTTTCTAAAAGCCTGTGAATTTAGAGAGGACCTATCGAATTAGCCCCAAATTCAGAAGAAACTTGTGCAGAAGGAGGTTTTTTTTCTATCGATCTAACTGTAGGAAAAGGACTCATAGGTAGGGAATGCTTCTGGCAATCCTGGGAAACACAAAATGATTGGGACTAAAATTCTGCTACCTCAGCTGTGGATGGAGAATTGAAAGCAAAAATTAAGTGAAATTACAGAAAAAGAAATAAATTCTTTGCCTGGTTGCATTTGTGGATGAATATTGGAATCCATTGCACTGACTTATGCTAAAATTTGTGATCCCTTCAGATAAATGCTGGTTATCAACAGAGGCTTTTTATTTATTCAATAAATATTTATTGAGCATCTACTTTGTGCCAAATAAAATAGCAGAGGCTAGTCTTATAGTACCAAGCAAGAATAGACAACTCTTGCTTAATAATCATTATTTCCAAGGCAGAAAGTCATTAATCACATAGATGCACTGACAGGTGTGAAATTACAAGTGTGAACAGTGCTGCCAAGAAAAGATATTTGTAATCTATGCAAGAGGTCCAGACTTCATCTGGGGAAGGGAGATCTGGAACATGTTCTTGGGTGTCAGTATAAGAATGGACACTCAAAATGAGCAGGAAAAGAGAGAGAGAAATGGAGAAAACCCAAATTCTAGAGAGCCAGAACCGGGATTTGTCCTTCATGAGGTGGTAGAGCCATTAGAATGAAAGTTAGGGTTAGAAGGACAGGGAGAAAGAAGATTTTTAAACTCAGCATGAGGTTGGATACTGACATAAAGGACTTTTGAGAATCCGAAGGTCTATACTGCAAGCACGAGCTGCTTGTACAGCTCCTGTCATCTGCATATGTTTCCCCAAGGGTGCAAAGCATCTATGACTGGGTGCTTTCATCTTTCCTCAAATCTTTCCCTACTCCCAAGTTTTGGTCCACGACAAATGGAAGCTCCATCCTTGCATTTTGCTTGCCACCCCCCTCTCCCCACAACATACCATCCTTTCCTATCTTCCCTCATCCCTGGGTCCAGCCAAATCTCCCACTTCCATGAATTCTGTCTCATTAATGTCTACTGATACTCCATTCCTGCTAGATCCTGGGATGTTACCTCCATTGGACTCTATACGTAGCAAGATGTTTTCCTTTTCATAAAGAAGCAATACCTTCCAACTCTCCAGGTTATTATGCAATCTTTTCCTCCATCCAGAATCTCACATGTTCCTTCTCATTTGAGGAACCCTCTTTGAATGGACAACAGCCACAGCTATGGTAGAAATGAGGTTGTCATTCTCTCCTTTGCATTCGTTCTAAATACCTTACCTGTTTTTTCATCAGTCTACAATTGGCCTGCCATATATTGGACCATTAACTGCTGTAGCTGCTAATGAGCACTTGCAATTTAACAGGAAGGGATTGACACCTACTTTACTTAGGAAATAACAAGTTTCAAAGCCTTGATACCAAAATGTGAAATATTTAATAAGTAATTTAAACATGTTGGGTTGATAATGTTTTTAATCAATCAAGGAAAATAAATACTATTATAATTAATTAAGTTCAGTTTTTGCTTTTAATTTTTTAAGGTATGCCTGTCTGACAATTTAAAGAAGTATAGATATGACTTGTATTTGCCACATTATATTCATATTGGATTGTACTGACGTAAACCCTTGATCGCTACAATAAGGGTCAGAAAAAAATATGGCCAGTAGGTCAATACTAGCCTTGTTACCAGTTATTACAGCTAGTGTATAGCAATAAAGCTAACTTGCTTTATTTATATGGTCCACAAGCAAAAATATATACTATTTCTCCCCTTCTGGAAAAGATAGCTGACTTCCACAGTTTTTATTTTTAAATTTTATTCATCTCTGAATCTGTAAGCTATGACATTATAACTGTCCCCTAGTAAGTGACTAGTATTTGCTGAGTGGATAAAGTAGTTGAGAGAGGTTTGTTGAATGAATTATATTGGAGAAGACCATTGCCAGGATCATCACTATAATGAATTTATGACCCATTTTTCCATAGTGGTTATGTGATATATTTAGTTTTATACTTGAGTGATTGTCATAAACTGCATTTCAGATCTTTAGGAATCTGGAAAGGGTGGTGTCATGACACTGATTTTGGAGCAGGCAAGATATTTGAACGATTCCAGTGACAGGATAAAATGTAAGCGAGAAGAAGGAGAATCATTACCTCAGTCATAAGGAACTCTGTTATGGTCAACAGAACAGAATCTGAAAACTAGGGTTAGTGTTAGGGACCAGGGACAGTCAAAGAAGAGACTTGAGGAAGCAATATTCCTGTCTAACAGACAGTTCTTCCATAAGATATTCTAAGACATAACTTTCCTGTAGGTTCTTCTCATTCAAAATGTTCACAGCATGTTTTTCCCTCCAGGAAATGTAAAGCAGTAACTCACATGGAAATCTGGATCTGGTTGGTGAACATGAGAATTAATTCTTGTATCTTAAAAATGGAGCTGAGAACAAGTGTTGGAAGAGAATTAAGTACATCTTCACACTTTGATCCAAATATACTCCTGTCATTTATTCCTTGCTCACAAATCTGCAGCTGTTAGAAGATACAAGATCAGTTTCGTTTGCTTTTCTCTATCACCTTGTTAGTGAAAATGATTTTATAAAGTTAAAAGAGCCATAATCACCATACATGAGGATCAAATTTCAGTTCTCTGTTGTGTAATATTATCTCATTTTACAAGAGGCTGTCATTAAAAAAATCACATTTCTCAGTGTTGAATCAGATCTTTTTTTAGTAATTAAAGTTACAAAAACAACTAGATACCATTATTTGATCAGATGGACTCCAAAGGGCTTTCCTGAAGGCAGGCAGGGATTCTTACTTTATTGGAACAGATTTGAGAAGCAAACAAGAGAAGAAAAAAGAATTAGATTTATTAGTAACACATGTGATTGACATAGAGAATATTAAATATTTGAGGATTTTTATTTTAAACTGATTCAAAGAAATGAAGGATTACAAAATCAATATCATAGTATTATGTCTGTCCATTACCCACCTGTTCACTCACCCCTCTACGCACATACAAATGCTCATTTATTGTGTTTATTATCTTTTTAACTTAACTACCTGTCCATCTGTGTAGCAGATATTATAACAGTTACAATGGAAACAAAAGAAAATTCCAAAGATTACCAGGCTGTTCCATATGGAGGTACTTTAGAGATGTAATTCCTCACTGTTTTCAAGATAAAGAAGCAATTCTTATACGGCCTCTTTAAGGTAATATTTTAAAAGCATTTAATATTTAATATTTAAAAGGCATTAATTTCTGGTCTAATAATTTTTTCATTGATACTTACCAGATAAGTCATAGATGTATAAAGAGTTACAGAATGAACCAGATGCCAGTGGCTCATACCTGTAATCCTTCCTACTCAGGAGACTGAGATCTGAGTATTACAGTTAGAAACCAGCCCAGACAAGAAAGTCTGTGAGACTATCTCCAATTAAGAAGCAGAGAAACCCAGGAATGATGCTGTGGCTCCACTAGAGCAAGTAGCCTTTGGCCAAAGAACTCAGGGACAGGGCCCAGACCCTGAGCTCAAGCTCCAAGACTGACACCAAAAAAGGAAAAAGTTACAGAATGAATAATCCTAAGTAATCAGCAAGGAAGTTTGGGATCATGGGAAATGTCTGATCTAAGGGACATGGAAGACTTAATAGGTAAAGATGAGATTGGAACAGGACCTAAAGGAAAGTCTGAGATCACAACTGTCAGAAGAACACATTCCAGGAAGGATAAACAAAAGAAGTAAATGCAAGAAGAGAGGGGCTGCATACAAAGCAAACAATTAGGTTAGAAAATGACTATGAAAATGGGAAAGGCAGTATCAAGTGAGGCAGAGCACCTTGGAGAGAAGGGGAAGAGATTAAATCAGTGAGGTGAGAATAGTTGAGGTGAGTTCAATTGCTTGCTGGAGAAATGTTCCCCCTGCTCCCAAATAAGAGCCTAGATATAAACCAGATTTGTGGAATATTTATACATATCATACTCCCACATAAAGCAAGACAAAATATTCTTTAAGGACTCAGCAAGAAATTCCAAAAGAACTGGGAGCTGGTGGCTTATACTTGTAATCCTACTTTCTCAGGAGGCTCAGATCTGAAGATTACAGTTTGAATCCAGCCCTGGCAAGAAAGCCCATGAGACTCCTATCTCCAATTGACTACCAAAAGAGCCAGAAGTTGAGCTGTGGCTCTAATGGTAGAGCATTATCCTTGAGCAAAAAAAGCTCAGGAACAGTGCCCAGGCCCAGAGTTCAGGCCCCAGAACAGGCACAAGAAAGAAAACAAGGAAGGAAGGAAGGAAGAAAGAAGGGAAGGAAGGAAGGGAGGGAGGGAGGAAGGGAGGGAGGGAGGGAGGGAGGAAAGGAGGAAGGAAGGGAGGGAGGAAGGAAGGAAGGCAGGAAGGAAGGAAGGAGGGAAGGAGGGAAAGAAAGAAAAGGAAAGGAAAAAGAAGGAAAGAAAAAAGGAAAGAAAGAAAGAAAGAAAGAAAGAAAGAAAGAAAGAAAGAAAGAAAGAAAGAAAGAAAGAAAGGCAAGCATTCTGGCTAATTAAATGAGCTGTAGCAGTAAGTCCAATGCCCACCATGTATTGATGTTTGATAGAAATTTATAAATTGTGGAATGAGAATCTTTGAGCAACCCCACAGACAACTAATACTATGTATATACTTACTTTCCAAAATGGTTAATTTCTATTTCACTGAGGCTTAGCTTTTTCAAAGTTTTTTATATAGTTCAAATGATGGTATATGTAGGATTAACTATCCAGCTATGATGGTATCTACAAGTCACTCAGAATACCACCCCAGGCAGCTAGTAAATATTTTACATCTTATTTTATTTTCATTTTTCAGTTCTTCTTTCCCTCCTGAAATTCCTTACATGTTCTCAGAAGACTTTTCTTTTAAGTGTGAATAGGTAAAGGCACATGTGAAAATGTTTCTCCACCCTTGATGCCTGAAATACAGGTAGGGAGTTTGCGAATGTGTGTTTGTGGTCTGCAGTCCTCTGTGCTTTAACACTTAGGCTTTTCTTCTATTTACATACTCCTTTAAAATGTCACCTTCTATGGCAATTATACAGCAGGTTATTTAGCATCTTTCTGAGTCTTTTCTGTGATTTGGGTTTTTAAGATTAACAAACCTGATAGAGATTATCTTCCTTGCATACTGATTCCAAGCATTGGTGAGGCCCTGTTTTATTTCCCTTTCTCTTATTGAAAAATAATATTTTCCTTATAAAGTATTTAAGTTGTTTTCCTCATGGCTCTTTTCAAAGTTCTCCTCAAGACACTTAGGAAGCAAATGTGCCTAAGAAACCTTGTCATACACAGTTGCCAGTACAATGACATGGCCGAAGGTTTGGGGTTTTAAGTTCCTTGGACTTGGAATGCCAAATTCTTGTCTTCATCACAATTGTGTATCTCCATTGCAAGGGTTTGTTGGATTTGGAATTGACATGGAAAAGGAATATAGTCTCTTACTTTCTTTCTGATTTTATATAGTTTTATCTATTCAATGATAGCAGATAATTTTTCTTCCTAATCCTATGCACAATATAAACATTGCCAAACTGCAGCTATTTCTCCACCTCCATTTTTTACTAGCCTACATGTGATTGCCAGTTACCAGAACTGGATTCTTCCAACTATGCAACTGCTCTTCTCTTTATTTGCACAGTTAACTTGCACTTCATTGAAGGGAGATGACGTGAACAGATGGAAATCACTGGCATTCACTGTTTCCTGCTACTCACTAAGTACAAACAGGAATGGGAAGCCCCTTCATCTCCTGTAGCTTGGCTTTCATAATTGGCTACCTCCACACTTCTTTAAACATTGTTCTTTTTTTCCCCAAAGGCCTGATAGTCTTTGAAGGAAAAAGAGACCAAAACAAATACTTTTTTTTACAATGGGAGAAACATTATTATGCTCTGGACTAAACAAAGCACTACAGACATTTGAAATGCACTGTGTTTCGCAAGTGGATACAGAAGGCTGATTGCTTATTTTAGTTTGTGATGTATGCTCTTTTGAAAACAAACAAGTGTATTTGGATTAGACTGTGTTTGTGAAGTGACTGTCAATTGCTCATCTTCAAATGGGTGGGAAATTCCAGGTAGATGATGATATAAGGGGAAAGAAGTTATTTTGGTCATAAGCAATCGGCTAGG
Source organism: Dipodomys ordii (assembly GCF_000151885.1). NCBI lineage: Eukaryota > Metazoa > Chordata > Mammalia > Rodentia > Heteromyidae > Dipodomys > Dipodomys ordii. The sequence continues at coordinate 4,885,917 of NW_012267367.1, forward strand.
GGTGTGGAAAGTGGACAATTGTACATTATTGGCAGTGTGGTATATTAGAGAACAGATAGACTCTCTGAAAGCAATTTGGCAGTGTGCTCCATAAAGGCTCTTGGTATCTTTGTAATACTGTATCCCAGTGTCTAGAATGAAATCTGAATGAATCACCAAGTGTCCCTAAATTTAAAATTTTGCAAATGTCTTGATGTACAAATTCACAGAGTTGGGAATCGTTATGTGCTTACTATTAATATTTAGCTATAAGAATATAAATTGTGTTATTTTTATGATGCTAAACATTGAAATGGCTGACTTAAGATTTATTAATATGATTTAATTAAAAATTCGACACCATTCCTACTATGGGTTATTAGATAGTCACAAATGCTGATACTACAGAAAACACATAAATGATGGAAAAGATGCACAAGTGTTTTATGAGTAGATCATAAACACTACATAGACTGTTAATTTATTCATAACAAACCACTTGTGAACTACTGGCTACTGTTACTTGTAGTAACACACAGAGAGCTAAGTCATGGAATCTTGAATCTACTTTGAAAATAAGAGTTGGCAATATTTGTAGAAAAACTGAGTGAGAGATGTGAAGAAAAGTGTGAAAATGGCTCCAGAAACTTGGTAGTTGTGACTCTATTAACTGAGGTAAAGAAGACAGCTGTGGGTAAATCAAGAGTTTTATTTTGGACATAATAAATTTGAGATGCCTATTAAATAGTTAAGAAATGTCAAGTAGGCAGTTGCATAGATAAATCTAGATCCCAGGGGAGTGTTAAGAACTGTAGATAGAGATTTATGAGTCATCAGTATAAACTTATTTTAAGCCACAGACAAGAATAAGATCACCTAGGGAAAGGATTTAGATTGAAAACAGGGTGGAGGAAACAGTTTAGGGTTAGCAAAGAAAGAAGAGAAACCTGAGGTGGAAGCTATGAAGGAGCTAAGATTAGGACAAAGGAAAATCAGTATGAGAAACCCAAGTAGAGACATTTCTGCAAGACAAAGTCACATACTTAAAATTGAGTAATACTCTAAATTGACTCGCATCCCATTTCCTGCCCTGTATTTTCCCCAAACATCCACAATACATGCCTTTCTCTTTTGTGTCTGACCCTATCAAAAAGGAGGAACTGTAATTATAGAATAGTAATCACTTGATTAGTTTCCCCTTTTTAGTTTTGTTCTATTAAGCAAATGAAGTAACACCTAACAGAACAAGAAGGACTTGGGTCTGGCCCTAATGCAGGCACTACACCTTCATTCATTAGCTCCAGGCTTGTGGGAAGGTTGCTTAATCTTTTAGAGCCTCAGTACCAACATATGTTATCTGGGGAGGACAATATTACAGATTTGTGGTAGGAATTAATAATACTAGTAGCAGAGGACTAAGCTCCTTGTCTGACCAAAGGTAAATAGATCATAAATGATAGCTTATGCTATTTTCCACACTGATTTGTTGACACTGGAAATGCATCACTATTAAAGGAAGTGAAAAGATCCTTATGTCCCACTTTTCACTGGGAAGATGAGTTGGTTAGTTGTTTAGAAGTATGTTGGAGTTGTAATGTCTACATAGTGTTGGTTTTAGATAGAAGTCAAGAACTCTACATATGGAAAAAGCCCTCCAATATTGCCCCTCCATGCCTTACCAAACAATACATAGAGTTTCTTAACTGTTTTAGATCTGAAATTCATGAAATAGAAGTAAAATGGTTTTTAAGAGATAGGGCATCAATGTAAAGAAGATGCTTCATGATGCTACGCCTGACTTTCAGACTAGACTATTAGGCTTTCAGTTAGCAGATTGGATGGAAACAGAGCCCCTGCGGAGCTGAGAGAAGGTCAAGAACTCAGTTAAAATCAACAGACATTTCCCCACCTTTGGGCAGCTTAGAAGCCAATCTTATCCTCTGAAGCACAAGAAAGCAGGTCAAGGATATAACTGAGCAAATGTCTCAGGTTCATTTTGTAGAAAGTGAGGCCATTACCCCTACTTGTTCTTTGTTCTCTGAGAGGAGGTGGTTGTTGTTATTGTTGCTGTTGTTTGAAGATGTTGTATTTCCCATCCTGGTCTGTTTGTGCCAACCACTTGCACCTGTAGAGGTACTTGGGTAGACTCTGCTATTTCAGAGCAGGGAAGTTAGTCATTGCTGAGGTGAACGTACCCACCTCTTCCTCTAAAGTAAAGCCCTTCAAAGGCACCAATGAAGGCCTGGAAATGAGGCCTTCACACACCTTTCACTCAAGACATATGTGTTCAAATGGACTCTTGATATTAATTTTACCCTGAGGAGAATCATTACTTTGACTTAATGATCAAAATGGCAGAACATCTTCAGTGAAATCAGACTACTTCGGCTTGAAATCTTGATTCCATCATTCAAGATACTCCTGAAATGATGAAATTTCAAAACCTTGGTTCATCTTTACAATTGGACTGTTTACTACTTTAGAGCACATTGTATTCATTAGTAAATTAATCTTTACAAGGGACTGGAACTTAAGTATCAGTGGGATATTTTATCTCTTGTGCAAGAACATAGAGTTCATGTAAGATATAAGAACTCATTTTCTTTTGAGTGACACCAATATCTGTACATACTTATAAGGCACAGGTTTTTAAAATTTAATTTAATTTAATTGTCAAGATGATGTACAGAGGGGTTATAGTGACATAAGTAAGGTAATGAGTACATTTCTTATTGAACATTGTTATTCCCTCCTTTGTTTTTCTTCCATTTTCCTCACTGCATTCCCTCTCTCCCCCGCCACCGACTTCCCCCTTCCCCAAGTTGTAAAGTTCATTTTCAACATATTGTCTTGTGAGTATGGCTCTTGCATTAGTTCACCCTTTGTCCGTTGTCTCACTATTTTGTTATTCCCCTTTCTTTCCCCAAATCAGATACACACACACACACACACACACACATACAAACATAGATACACACAGATACAGGGTATCAAAATAAAAACAATGACAACAGGGGATAAACCAAAAAAAACAAAAAAGAAAAAAGAGAAATAACTACACAGTACACTAAAAGCAAACCAAACAAAAACAAAACAAAAAAAACTCTCTTGTTTCCATATCTTGGAGTTCATTTATATGGTCATATGTACCCAGCTATTGAACTATTGTGAACCACTGCTAGGACTATCATAGACATATACTAATTATTACAGTTGAGGGAAACCATGGAGCCTATGTTTGGGTCTGACTTACTTCACCTAATATGATTTTTTCCAAGTCTTTCCATTTCTTTACAAATGGGGTAATGCCATTCTTTCCAACAGAAGCATAAAAATTCCATCGTGTGTATGCATGTGTGTGTGTGTGTGTGTGTGTGTGTGTGTGTGTATGTATATATATTTGATCCATTCATCTACTGAGGGGCATCTGGGCTGGTTCCATATCTTAGCTATGGTAAATAATGCTGGATCATAGGGGAGGTCTATGTTTAGTCTTTTGAGGAACCTCAATACTGCTTTCCAGAGTGGTTGAAGCAGTTTATATTTTCAACAACAATGTAATAATGTTCCCTTCTGGCCACATCCCTGCCAGCATCTGTTATTATTTGTTTTCTTTTTTAATACTTTTTTATTGTAAAAATACTATAGAGGGGTTACAGTTACATGAACAAGGTAATGAGTACATTTCCTATCAAGCATTGTTACCTTCTCCTTTGTTTTTCCCCTACCATCCTTTCCCTCCAACCTCCACAACTACACTCCCCCACCCCTGAAAAATTGTGAAGTTCATTTTTCAACATAGTGTCTTGTACATTTTATGGTTACAATAGGTCAACCTGTATCCTTATTTAAGCATTCTGTTTTTTCCCCTCCCCGCCCTGGATTAGAGAACTGTATATACAAGATGCAGGGCACCGACATCAAATACAGTGAAAACAGGGATTATACCATGGGGGAGAAACATACAAAGAAACAAAAAAATCACATGGTACATTATAAATATGTTAGAAACAATAGCAAGAAAGAAAAAAACCACTTGTGTCCCTATCTTGGGGTTCATTTCGCTTAACATCATTTTATCTGGTCATAAGTACATAGTTTTTGACCTTTACTGCATGTTCCAGACATATACTAGTTATTGCAAATAAGAGAAACCATGGGATCTATGTTTCTTTGGGCCTGGCTTACTTCACTTAATAGAATTTTTCCCAGGTCTTTCCATTAACTGACAAATAGGGTAGTGTTCTTTCTGGTGGAGGCATAAAATTGCATTGTATATATACCACATCTTCTTGATCCATTCATCTACTGAGGG
>NW_012267367.1:4890260-4905115 GCF_000151885.1 Dipodomys ordii
CTACTGAGGGGCATCTGGGTTGGTTCCAGATCTTAGCTATGGTAAATAATGCTGCAATAAACATAATTGTGCTGGTAGTTTTAGTGTGGTCTTGTTTGTGAACATTTGGGTAAATGCCCAAAAGTGGGATTGCTGGGTCATAGGGGAGCTCTATGTGAAGTCTTTTGAGGAACCTCCATACTGCTTTCCAAAGTGGTAGAACAAGTTTACACTCCCATCAACAATGCAATAGGGTTCCCTTCTGTCCACATCTCCTCCAGCATCTGTTGTTATTAGAGTTTTTGATTATAGCCATTCTAACTGGAGTGATGTGGAATCTCAATGTTGTTTTGATTTGCATTTCTTTTATGGCTAGAGAGGTTGAGCATTTCTTCATGTCTATTGGCCATTATTTGTTTTCTTGATAATGGCCATTCTAACTGGGGTGATGTGGAATCTCAATATTGTTTTAATTTGCATTTCTTTTATGGCCAGAGATGTTGAACATTTCTTCATGTGTCTTTTGGCCTTTCTTATTTCCACTTCAGAGAAGTCTCTTTTTAATTCTTTAGCCCATTTATAAATGAGGTTGTTGTTTCTTGAAAGATTTGTTATTGGGTTTAATTTTTTGGGCTCTAGGTACATTTTAGATATGAGGTCCTTGTCTGTTGTATAGCTACTAAAGATCTTCTCCCAATCTGTAGGCTTTCTATTTACCTGGCTAGCCATGTCCTTTGCTATACAGAAGCTCTGCAGTTTAATTCAATCCCATTTATCCCGCTTTCCTTTGATTTGTTGTGTTTCTGGATCTTTATTTAAGAAGTTTTAACTGGTGCCAACGTGAATCCCCATCCCTTCCTGTAATATTTTCAGGGTGTCTGCTCTTACTTTGGGGTCTTAGGTCCATTTGGAGTTGAATCTGGTTTAGGGTGATGTATAAGGATCTAGCCTCAATTTTCTACATGTCTATTTGTTGGGTCTTCCTCTGTCTTTGGATGGACGGGGTCTGAGGAGAGGTAAGTGCGGCTGCTCTCCAGTTCCCCAGCCTCCCTTAGCCCAGGAGACAATCAGACACAGCGGGGAGTCAAGTCAAGCAGGAACTCGTTTATTAACAGGGAGCATCCCCTTTTTAAAGCAAAAGACTGCGTGGGAGGGGAGGAAATGGAACCAACCAATCACTGAAAGGCCATACCTTATCATGTACCTAAGCTTTCATGAGATGTTTACACACTGAACCTAAACAAATCCGGCTCTGCCTATTCAACTTCCTCTCAGGGCCATCTTTGCTACCTGTGTTTCCCACAGATTTCCCCACATCTATTAGCCAATTCTGCCAGAACCATTCGTTGAAGAGGCTGTCTTCCTTCCATCTGATGATTTTGGCTGCCTTATCAAAGATTAGGTGGCCATAAGTCTGTAGGATCAATTCTGGGTCTTCAATGCTATTCCATTGGTCCTGAGTCTTGTTCCTGTAAGGCATAGTTCTGATTCATGTATCTATTGGGCTGGATGGACTCAGAATAATTAGCATATCTGTGACTTTAAACTTGGATCATTTCTTTTTGGTGATTATGCTCATAATAACTTTCTTCTCCTCTTCCTCCTCCTCTTCACTGTTTATTGCTTGGGATCAAAGTTAGAACCACACATGTGGCATCATTGTGCTACATTCCAGCACTCCAAACCCTCAATTCATTTTGAAATTTATACTCACTCAGGTCTTAGAACACCATACCCCCTGCTATGTAACAAATAGGAAGCAAGCTCATTAAAAGGTCTTTTTATATTATTTTTCCCTAGTGATATTTTACATACTGTTAGTGTTTTGAAAACTTAATTACATCTTACAGAAGGCTCAGAAGTCAAGGACCTCTGCTTTTTAGCTTCATCACATTAAATTCAGAGTTCAGCATGCAATGATCATGGATTGATAGAGCCCAAGTCATGGGTTCAAGATAGGCTTATAAAAGAGTTTCAGTCTCTTCAGGAACTCATCATTTCTCTTTTGTCTAGAGATGAAGGGTTCTCCAAGGTGGGACAGTGTCTCCTACTGTATAGTTTCTCATACTGTGCGTCATAAAATGATAACATTTATTACTAGATAGGGCTTGTAGTTTCTTGCTTCTGATGTCAAAATACACTCTGGGTATTACTTCATTGAAAGCAAGAGTGAAGGAAAATTTATTTCACTCAGAAAAAAAGAAAAACTATGCACAGCTATTGGGTCCTAACTCACTCTCTCTCTCTCTCTCTCTCTCTCTCTCTCTCTCTCTCTCTCTCTCTATATATATATATATATATATATATATATCCAAATTGGGAATTACTTCAGTAGACACTGTCCTCAACAGAATTTACCTACCTTCTTCTGAAATGACAAATATTCCCAAATATTCCTTATTCTAATGTAAATTCCTTTCATTGTTCTCACTCACTCATTGAAAACACTTTTCATTCTTAAATGTCCTTTTGTAAAATATTGGCTTAAGCCAGGTGCAGTGGCTCAAGCCTGTAATCCTAGCTATTTAGGAGGCTGAGATCTGAGGAATGAGGTTTGAATCCAGCCAGGGCAGAAAAGTTCTTGTGAGACTCTTGTTTCCAATTAACCACTCAAAACCTGGAAGTGCCATTGTGGCTCAAGTGGTAGAGCACTAGCCTTAAGCAAAAGAGTTCAGAGATGGTGCCCAGGCCCTGAGTTTAAACCCCACCACTGACAAAATAAAAAAGATTGGCTTATTTTCATATCAGGATGATAGATAATTCTTAGCTCCCATCTCTAAGGAAGAATTCCCAACTCCCAACACTAACATGTACCTACTACATTACTGGGGCTCAAAATACTTTTGTTCCCCATTCAAATCTTCTTTCACAATAAAATATAAATATAATTATGACCATACTATCAAGGTCTTACTACTAATAGTATACTTGTGGCTCACAGTTTAACATTAAGATTACTTTTTTGTGTGTGCTCTTATACATTGTTGGAAAAGGAAAAGCCTCATGCTTAAGTTAAGAAAGCCAGTAATGTCATATAACTCTTCAGAGAATAGTATTTGATTTTTATAAAATGTTCACCATAAAATGATAAGATTAGAGGAAAGCAGCAAGAGATAAGATATTGTGCTCTAAAAGCATTTGACATCTACTTGGAATTGTTATGTCACTTGATTTGCAGGAGGAGGTTTTGTTTTTCAAGGTGTAGGGGAAATTTTAATGTTTCATTCACTGGTTAGCTCAGAGATGAACTTAACTGGCATTTTGGTAGAGTTGCCTGGTTCCTCAGAGCTAGTTGATTTAGGAAGAAGGCTTTACTCATGCTCTTGGAGTGCTGATTCTGGTGGACAGTCTGAATTATAGGACTTATTGGCAGCAAGTAAATATAGTCTTAGTGGACTACTGAAAAATGCTTTAGCTGGAGATGACTCTGAAAACCACTCATCAATTACAGACACTACAGTGTAATGTAGCAGGGGAACCCACGTGCCTCTAGGAAATTCAAAGAAATCCTTCATCTTTGACTTCTGCTGGCTCCATCTGCTTTCATGGTAAACCTTACCTAAACTTCTCAGCTATGTATCACAAGCCTGTCACTCAGAACCATATATGAATTATTAAACAACGCCCAACGCAGACAATGACTTTAAATTGCCTGAGGGATAGAAAAGACCAGCATTTGTCTTTGTTAACCAATAGCTGAAAAACAATGTCCTCTAGCTATAAGTAAAAGGATCAAGTTTGGAATTTCTAGATATGGGAATTACACAAGGGTTGATAAAAGCCCAGATTTTTACTGAGTGAAGTTCTTCTTCTTTTTTTTTCTTCGAGACAAGAAGCATGGTGGAACTTGATAATCAAAGTGAAGCCACCAGGGTCAGAGATTGGTGAGGCATGTCCATGGAGCTCTGCCACATCCACAATAAGGCTGCAGAATATCCTTGACCTCATTCAAAATGGAAGCAAATTTAGTATGTATTCCGACGTGCATTTATTATTCTGAGGAATGTCCATGCTTTCCATTGGAATCAGGAAGGGAATCTAAGACCCAGAAATTTTCAGATATATGACCCCATAGCAAGTGACACAACTCTGAATCATAAATATCTTCAGCCTTAGTCAAAGCTAGGGAAGGGACAGAGCATAGTTCAGTTCCTAGAGTTGCCACTGTAAGCAAATGAAAACATTGCTAGCATTAGTTGGTAGAATATAAATTCCTCTCATTCTTGCTAGACATTGCCCTTCAATGAGAGGAAAAATGGACGATGTAACTTTTACATATTTCTATAATCTGCTTCACATACTCAGAGCCAAAATTTGATAATAATATGATACATCTAGCTTTAAATATTGTGAAGACTTAATTGGCTCAGATTTATAAAGCAATCATTTAAAGAACTACAACTGATGGACTATAAAAGATTTTAAAATTGTTTTAAAACTTACATGTCATAAAAATGAAAAGCTATCCATGTATTACTTCTTGTAGCTTCCCTTAATCATTTCGATTTCTTAATCTCACAAGTGAATGCGGGCCTATCATACCTTACTCTCCATATTATCCATCCCATTCCTGATTGCTTTTCCTCCTCTGCTCTAATCCCTGCAGCTCTTTATTAATGGAGACTAAGTTAATGGTTCAACTTAATCTTTCCTTCTGTCTGCTCTTTCAAGAACTGTTTCTTTTCACCAGCTTTCCATAATCTACATTCAATACTCTAAGGGCTAGTCTGGAAAAGATTTCATTTAAGATGCAGATATGTGGAAAGGAGGGAAACAAGAAGCAAACACTTTTAGATCTTGTTTGAGTTACACATGATATAGTGCAGATTACAAAAAATGTGTGATTTATTTTATTACTCAATTTTTAAGCCATCTAATATGCCTTCCAGGTAGTGTTCTGATTTGGAAAACCACAAAAGGAAATGGAAATGTTTAATGCCTTCCAGAATTCTGATTCTCAGTGCAGTTTTTCATTAATATAAAATCAGTTTTATTCTAGCTCTACCTAGAGATGATGAACTTGTACAAATTGTGTCTTCTGTCCCAGGAAGCAAGTTAGATTCTGGTTAAATAGAGATGAATGTCTCATCTAGTTTTTAGTTCAGTTCAGTTCAGTTTAGGTTTGTGTGTGTGTGTGTGTGTGTGTGTGTGTGTGTGTGTTGTGTGTGCATGTGCCTGTGTGTATATGTATACTGAGGTTGGTACTGGGCACTTTTCCTTAGTTTCAAGGCTACCACTCTACCACTTGAGCCATAGCTCCACTTCCAGCTTTTGGGATGACATGCTAAATAGGAGTCTTACAAACTTTCCTGCCTGATCACCTTTTGAAGCTCTATCCTCAGATCTCAGCCTTTTGAGTAGCTCAGTTCACAGGCATGAGTCACTGGTGCCCAGCACAGCATCCAGTTTTTAAGGAAAGACTCTGAAGTGGATCAGGAAGTAAACAGATGATTAAAGCATGTGAAGATAAATGTATCAAGGAAGGTATCTATGGTGGGTAGTGGGAAATCAGTAGAAAGTATATTTGCCTTTAGGAGGTGAGGGGTAGACTAACTTCTGGGAAACGGATGAGCAGTAGTCAAAAGAGAGTGTAGTCCACTCAGAGGCATACAAGGCACAAAAATAAAGTCAAGATAGACCATAAGAAGGCATGAAAAGATAGCGGTAGAAAAAAAGAAAACAAGTATGACTGGCCAGGCAGGTCAAGTCTTCTCAATAGGGAGCTTCAGCAGGGAGCTTTGTTCTTTGCGCATGGGTTACTGAGGACCTTTGAATGGCTCAACTCTAGTCCATCATCTCTGAGTGGTGTTCAGCATCGGAGGGTGACCGACTGAGTAGGATCAGAGGTCCCATTTCTGGAATCAAACCTTTCTCTTCTTCTTCCTACAGGAGGGTCACTGGCTTCTTTCTGGATCAATTTCTCATCCATAGAACAAGGATACAATTGTTTCCTTCCTAGACTTGCAGGGATGATTTAACTAATCCATGTAAGACATTTACAACTGTGTCTGGTGTAGGTATTAAGAGTGCAGAAAACATTACTTCTTCATATGCATTCCTTTCAATAAAGTAATGTCTCCACATTTTTTTTAAAAAACATTATACTATTTTTTATTGTGAAAATACCATACAGAGGGTTTACAATTACATGGGCAAGGTAATGAGTGCATTTCTTTTCTTTTCTTTTTTTGGGGGGAGGTGGGGGGGGTTCCGGTCGTGGGGCCTGAACTCTGAGCCTGGGTACTGTCCTTCAGCTCTTCAGCTCAAGGCTAGCGCTCTACCTCTTGAGCCACAGCGCCACTTCTGGCTTTTTTCTTTTTGCTTATGTGGTGCTGAGGAATCGAACCCAGGGCCTCATGCATGCAAGGCAAGCGATCTACCACTGAGCTACCTTCCCAGCCCATGTGTGCATTTCTTATCAAGCATTGTTGCCTCCTCCTTTGTTTCCCCTTCCCATCCCTTCCCATCTCCCCATCCCCCCTTGCCTCCTATCCTCCCCAACCACCCCTGCACCAAAGTTGTAAAGTTCATTTTTGACATAACATCTTGTACATCTCATTGTTGCAATGGGTCCACCTGTATCCCTATTTAAACAATTTGTTTTTTCCCATCAATATTCTGAAGTGTTATCTTCTCACCAAGCTGAGTTTGGAGGAGACAGAAGGCTCTGATAACCTCTGTGTACTACAGAATAAATACTGTCAAGATTTTTCTGTGTGTTTAAAAAGAATATGAACATCAATTTGTTGTGTAAAGGGGTTTCACTTTAACATGTTCATTGGTGTGTATGTGGTATCTCCATTACACCATTATTGTTCTTCCACTTGCCCTCTCCCTTTTCCTAAACTGGTCTCAGCAAGTTGCCTTTCTCTTTTTCCCCATATTTTCCCTGTTGAGAAACCCATGATACCTGGCAATCACACATTTTAGTGTAGTCTAGAGGCAGTTAATAATAAAATCATTATCAAACACGAACATGTTGGTATAAACACATGTCAGAACTGGGAATGTGCTATGCACTGGTGGCTCGCACCTATAATCCTAGCTACTCCAGGAGGCTGAGAAGATTGAGGTTCAAAACCAACTGGGGCAGAAAGTCAAGTGAGGCTTGAGGTCCTTAGTTCAAACCACAGTACACAGGCACAAAAAAATTAATGGGGAAGAACTGGGAGTACAGCCCTAAAAAATATCACAAAGCTTTCTAAGGTGAACACACAAAGTGAAAAATGAAATGAAAATTACACTGTGCCTACAACATAACACATGGTTTGAACCTTGTTTGCAACATGAATGCATACATATATATTGTTTATTTTTTAAAAACCCACCTTTATGTCTAAGTGATATAGGTAGACTAGCTTCTATTTGAGTACATCTAAGGAAACCAAAGATTGAATGGCAGACTAATGTGACAACCTTAGATCTGTTGCTTTCTCCTCCATCTCATCCAGCACTGTAATGCTTTTATTGAGAATGGAAGAAACATCAACATTCCACCGTTAGGAGTGCATAACTTTTACGAGTGTACTTATTAAGTTTACCAAAAAGTTACAGTCATTGGTAGCATCCTTCCTAGTCAATATCAGCTTCCTGGAACAAAGAAGTTGCCGGAGATGTATGTATTATTCATGTTTATAGCCAGCTTGGCATAACAAGACATTACAGTTGCCACCTCGTGTTTATAGACACATAGCAACAACAAGGGACAGAGGAATAGACTGGGAATTTATTCAGTGGATATTTTTATAGCCTCTATTCTGTGACAAGTTACCATGGAGGGACTCAAAGAGCTTACAAACAATTTGAGGGGAGGTGTGAACGGTCCATAAAAAAGGTTAAATGAAAATAAAGACAAGAAGACATAAAAATAAATAGAAATATCTCTCAGTACCAGGATTGACTACCAAATATGTGTGATGAACAGCTGAAAGAACATCTCATAGCTTCAATTTCCACTTGTGAATGAGTGCCTTAAACTTATGAGGCTAATGATCTCCCAGCTTAGTAAAAAGCCTTCTGCAATAAATATGTGGAGCAAACAAGTAGGGACACAAAAACACAAGCTGCATGAGTTCAAGAACAGGGTTGTATTATTTGCTGAAATTCCAAGGCTAAGTATAAATACATTTGTAGGTGTATAATAACTATGTGACCAGTTAGGGGGAAAGGGACACATGGATGGATGCCAGCAACTATCTCAGGACTAGAAAAGGGTGTTGTAATGTGTTCAAGGAGGTGTCTTCTTTGTGTGCTTATAGCTTAGTAGCCAACAACTATGGAAAGACGGGAGAAAAGAATTAATTAACATCATAGGAACATTTGGGAGGAAATCAGTGAGGTCCCCTGTCTCAAGCAAATAGGAACAAATAGAATACAAAGAAGATAAGGGCCAAGAAAAGATTTTGTGTTGGATATGGGTTTGTTCATTTTTCTTTCTGTGACCTTGTACAATCTGTTTTATGACTTGGCCTCCGTTTTCTCACATCTTCAAGGGGAATAGCAATTACTATGCCACAGAATTTTATACAGATTAAATAAGATTGGGCATTAAAACATATTTTGTAGCTCAATAACTTTTGAATAAAGAAGAGAATGATGGAGAAATGTTGAGCTGTTTAATATTAATCACTATGCTGAGGAAAGATTTCTCTCTGGAGTCTTTTAGAAGGGGAAATGCTAACCAAACTTACAAGTACCTTGTCTTAAAATTTAATTCATGGAAAACCCTAGTGCTTTTGGTTGGTGGCTTGTCTTTAAAAATTTTGCATACCTGGGAAAGTGCTTAAAAAGTAATGTAACATGATAGTGTAAATTGTCAGCAGCAAGCTGTCATGTTGTGTCACAGAAATTCTTCAATATTTAATTAAAAACTTCAACAACATGATATTCAAGACATGTCAAGAATATTAATTGGGGGAGGGTTAGGCTAACTCTTGGAGGACTCTGGCTGTCAACTTCAAGGCCAAATGTTCTCTCCTAGTTTATATTTCTGGGAAAGCTTAGAAAGCACTGGTGCATCTGCTATGGCATACGCCTATGGTTTTAGTAGAACATGTAGATACTAGTGTCTATTTTTGATGCCCTGCTCTGGTCTGAGCTCCAGGATGGATCTTTTGGAGATTCCAAAATGAAGAAACTGAAAAGCCTTCAGAGCTAGCAGCCCAGGAATTTTCTGGGGGGAGGAGAATGTGAAGTGTGGCTTCAAAATCTGCAGGGGTTACAGCTGCATGAGGAGATATGTAAAGTTTTCGAGATTCTAAAGAGACTTGACTGGTCCTTTAGTTTCTCATAATATTCACAGCCAGCTCTGGGCTCAGGGACAAATCCTCTGACAAGTGATTAATACCAGGGTGAACCACCCAAATCCAGAAACATACATAATTTCTCCTCTGCTTGTGTTTTGGTCGACAGCCATTTGGATAAGACAATCACTTGGATAAGACATGCCAACAGGGTCAAGTGTGGTCATGACTGAAGTCAAGTTCTAGTTTATCCTCACCACTTGACTGCTCTCTCATTTAAAGAATTCAGGAGCAACGGGTGATTTGTTTTCTTAGATACCGCATTTGTGAACAGGAATGACAATTACTCCTTTCTCCTTGTTGATGCAATTTGGGTAAGTTATACAAGGAAATATCTGATCACCTTATCTTCCTATCTCTATTTAACCAATCTTACCTTAAATAACCTCCAGAGCTTTCCACTATTAGAAAAAGTAGAAGCAGAAAAATACATTTACAGGTGGCCAGGTCCTTTCACCAAGGTCCAATCACCTACCCATGTCCCATTTTGCACATGGAAAAATGTTCTCTTACGTAAGTCATGTGCTCATATGCCAGATTTGAAAAGGGACTTGCTTAAGAGAAGAACCCCAGCATCTCCAGCATTGATACCCTGAGCATGTCAGACTTAGTAGGAGAAGAGAAGAAAACCAAGGCAAGCCTACAAGGAAATAGTGTGAGCAACATCTTAAAACAGATTTGTTGCACAGGTGACCAAAGTGAAAATGAATGAGGCTGGTTAATGCTTAAATGCTAGTAAAAGGAAGGGGAGATGAATGAATGCATAAACCAAAGATTTCTTCATTCTAATGCTTGTTTTTGGAAAATTTCGCACTGAACTAATCAAGGAGAGAGAAAGGGACATGGCAAGGCACTGAAAATCTGTTTCTCTCATGACCAAGGCTAGATCCCTGGAGAAGAGACACCTGGGCAGCATTTAAGCTGGATTGAAAGAGTCTGTCTACATAGAGTTTCTTTATCACAAAGGGAAGAAATCAAAACAGCTAAAAAATGACAAATTGTAATTTGTGTTTATCAAAATTTGTGGAAAACTTGAACTCTCTGAGAATAGTTCTGATTTGGTGTGTGTCTGGGGCAGCGGCGGTGGGTGCAGATTGGTGGATTGATTGTAACTCTCCAGTTGTTTATGAAGCCTACTACATCAAATAGGCAACCAGTAAACCATTCTGTCAATGGGGCAGTTCAGTCTGCACGGTTAACTGGTGAGCTGTGATGAATATGCCATCATGTCTCTTCATCTGTAGGCCCAGGGTAATGAGATATTCAGTGAATGAATATCCCTAGGGAATTCCAATGTTGCGATATACCAACTCATGCAAGTCACCCACAGAGAATTTTTTTTTCAGATAAAGCAATAATATTCTAAGGTAATCTATACTAGACAAGAAAGAACACTAAGGCAGTTGGGATCCAGACTGGATAAGCCGCAGAGAAATCTCCTTTATTTCTGGGGTGGTGGTACTGGGGTTTAGCACTTGCTAAGCAGACTTTCTATCATTTGAGTCACACCTCTAGACCAGTAGACTTCAGATTCTGACCACCTAACTTCAGATAGGGTCACTGGGTCACTAGGAGAAGTCACATAAGATTCTGATACATCAGTTTCACCATCTACGAAGTACTCATTTCTCTCTTATGTGAAGATTAAATTTAGAAAATATTTATGAAGAACCTAGAAGAGGATGTAGCACAAAATAAATGCTGTCCTGTAAATATTAACATAATTAATGTGTGTGAATAATCTAAATATAGAGTCCTGTTAACACCAGAAAACGGTGGGTGAACATGATGGACAGCTGAAGTACATATACAGCAATAGGCAACTACCTTACAATATTATTAATGGCAGTATTGGTAATACCAATAGAGGGTATGGTTAGGGAAACAGCAGCAAAGGATCTTTTGTGTGTTCTTTAATCTCCCTAGAAAAACAGGCAATGATCATTTGGAAACTTTTGTTCATCTAGCTTTTCCTTTGGGGATGAGGTAGAATGGACTCAACTCATTGATTCCGTGGGAACAACAAATAAGAACTCTGCAAGTATCACTGGGCCCCTTCCATAAGCTCAGAGATGAGCAAAATATAGATAAAATGTTTTCTGGCATCATGGCTATATGGATCAATGAAGAATGAACACATCAACTATAGCAATAAAGAATCAGAGCCCTGCTGTTTTCTCAGAGAAACCCATCCTTGGCTTTTTAACTTCACCCTTCTCTTTCATCTCTACCCTCTTCCCTTTTCCTCCACCAAGCTGAGATGCTGTTATTGTATGTCTTCCAAACCCCATATTTTCATCCTGCTAAGTCCTCAATGTCTAGCACACCCAAGCACAAACTGGACTTTATTAGCAGATTGATTATGGTACCGATGATTGAAACCAGGCCTTGCACAACAGTACTTCGGAAGTACTATTTAAAGTATAAAAGTGAAAGGCTCTGGAAGAAGTCTGCAAGAGCACACATGAGAATTTGACTTTGAAAGATGTACAACTAGGGAAATGCAGGTCTGAAGCTTCAAATCATTGAAATGCTCCCAAATAACCAACCTACCTGATTCACTCCTATCCTATGGACCTATTACTTACTTAAAAATTGGCATCATTTTTTAAAAATTTTAGCAGTATTGGAGGTTGAAACTAGGGTCTAATACAAGCTAGGCAAGTGGTCTGCCATGGAGTTACAACCCCAACTCTTGTAAAAAAAATGTATTTTGAGAAAAGGTCTCTCTATGTTACTTAGGCAGACATTCTTCCTTCAGTCCTAGCCTTCTGAGTAGATGGGATTACAGGTATGTACCACCACACATACCAGGTGTCATCATTGTGACATTTTGGACAGACAGTTAATAAGATAAGCTGAGTTCTATAACTGGGCAAGTTAGATTTCTGAGTTCTGCAAGTTAGGTGGTCTGATAAGTTACCTCAATTGTCTGAGCCGGTTTCCACATCTACATGATGACAGTTGAAACACTTTCCTCTCTCAGCTGTTATAAGAATTGAAAGAGAACCCCTTTGTAAACTGCAAGTATTATATTATTAGTATATTCAGCCATAACAGGATTTGCGAAGGCAATCACCACAATGATGTGCGCAGCACTTAACAATTGCCTGTCAGAAAAGGAGACTCCTTGGAAAATTCCAGAAATGGTGGTCATGTATTTTACAAACTCAGGTTCTTCATTAAAGGGAACCAACACATCAGTAAGACATGAATTTGTCAGAGTGCCCTCCTTCTGGATCTGAACCAAGCCTGTTGCCCGAATTTTATGTGGAGCAATAAAAGCAGTGACATTAAATGTGTCACCACGAATCAACAACCTATTCAGGGTAAGATATTATGGCACAGCAGTCCCCAAGAAATGTGTATTTTTAAAAATATGTTTAAAACTGCAAGTGCTTTGTGTGGCTGACTTACAAAATCACTAGAGCTGGAGTATTTGTATTTTAATGTTTATCCCCAAACTGGCCTGCTGTTTTCAAATTGCTCAGGAAACACAATGTTAAAAATGGAAGGAAAACAGCCCAGGCAAGATTTAGAAATGTTAAGTGTTATCAAAGCAGGCTGTGGGGTTCTGATACCTTAACAGCACCATAAAATGCTCATAATTAAATAAGTGTTCTTAACACAACGATTCCTATTCTCCCCACTCCCCTCCAGCCACTTATGTAAAAGCGTTTAATGTTCATTCTTTCATTACCAACTAGAGACTCTCATAAAGAGGTAACTGGTTCTAGAAATTGTTAAAAATGTTTTAATCATGGTATCCTTTACAAAAGGGAACTATGTATGAGAAAACACAATCAGCTTTTCCATTTTTCCTGGGGTTCTTTTATTAGTAGTTGGCACACAAATAATGATTTATACAGAGGAATGTCAGGTCGTGGAGCTGCCACACAAACAACAGTAGTGAAATCAACAATAGAATACATTCTGGGTATCAATGTACCCAGAGCAAAAGCTAAACAAGAGCCGCAAAGGGGACAAGTTCATGGAAGACTCATATGTAGCAGTCAGGCTTCCAGATAAGCTATGTGGAAAGAAGAGAATGGTACTAAAACCCAGATAGAGTTAATAGTACCCCTACCATTTACCAGAGTAACCCACACAACAGTGAAGACTCTCATTGCTTGTGGCGAGTGACGGTGTAACAGAGGATATGATAGATGGAGAAAATATCTCAGGGTTGCACAGGTAGTAGTAGGGCTTATACTAGTGTAACTCTCAATTCTTTGGCTTCCTACTAGCCATGAACAATATTAAGATAGTGATTTAGGCTACCAAAGCCAAAAAGAAATGGAGACATGTTCCAAGACTGGCAAGACTCAAGGGAAGGGGAAAATGCTGTAGAATGGAATCTCTCTCTAAATATGGTGCTGTGACATCTGCTTCAGAATATCCCTAAAGTTTGTTGAAAATGAAGAATATCCTGGCTTCCCATTTTAGATTATAGAATTAGAATTCTTAGGCATAAGGTTCGGGGATATAAGTATACACAGGGGTCATGTGTATATACCCAGGGATATATGTATACACAAGGACTGAGTATAACCACCAACTATGACATAATACATGGTTCCCCCCATGTGTGACTTGAGATTAGTCTCCAATGAGCTCACAGAACATGCTGCTTCATATCTCTGCAATTATAATTCTCTCTAATGCATCCATTGTGTGGATAGAGGAGTGTTACAAATGCAATTTGGAGGTTATTGGTATGACAGATACTTATGCAAGGCATCCAGTCCATGTTGTTTTTGTGCTTAATCTGCGTATAACTCATAGTCCAATCAGACAGCAATTCTCCCTTAAGAGTGATGTGTTAGCTATCTATTGCTGCATAACAAATCACTGCAAAACTTAATGGCTTCAAACAAAGTAAAACAAAACAGGTGGATATAAAGGACTATCTCCAGTGAAAAAGTTAACCTTGAAAGGTCTTACATCATATGATTCAACTCATGTAACACACTTGAAATAACAGAGTTATAGGCAGAGTAGATTATTGATTGCCAGCGGTGGAGGATATGACTATAAGGGGTTATACGAGGGAGACCTTTATTTTATCTCACTTTATTATTCCCTTGAGGGAGAATTAAGACAGGATGTCATTCAAGCTGACTGGACTCCCAGTCCTTCTATGACTACTTCCCTAGTACAGGATTACATGCTGTCTGACTAAAACAACTTTCTATCTTGATTGCAACAATGATTACACACACTCAGTATAATGACCCAGTACTCTCCACACATGACACCTGGTTCAGTTTTGGATAATGAGTACATTTCTTATCAAGCATTGTAGCCTCCTCCTTTGTTTCCCCTTCCCATCCCATCCTCCCTCCTCCCTCCACCCAACCCTCCTCCCCCTCCCACCAAAGTTGTAAAGTTCATTTTTGACATAACGACTTGTACATCTCATTGTTGCAATGGATCCACCTGTATCCCTATTTAAATGATTTGTTTTTCCCCTTCCCCTCCACAAATTATACTGACATGAAATACAGTGAAAGCAGGGGTTATACCGTGGGGGAGGGACATACAAAGCAACAAAGAAATAATCTTATAAATGTG
>NW_012267367.1:4906935-4950874 GCF_000151885.1 Dipodomys ordii
CTTTCTTTCTTTCTTTCTTTCTTTCTTTCTTTCTTTCTTTCTTTCTTTCTTTCTTTCTTTCTTTCTTTCTTTCTTTCTTTCTTTCTTCCTTTCATCCCAGCATTACATTTTATTCCCAGATCCTTTCATGTAGGGGAAGCCATGTGCCACAGTGTGACACATAAAGAGAAATATGTCATTTTCTACACAGGCCCATGGAATTTTTCCCATACATTTTCTCCACTAGCCTGTGATGTGTATGAGAAATAAATTGCTATTATGCTAGGCCATGGAGATTTGGAAAGAATTGTGGCAATGCTTAGCCTCTCTTGACATATATAGTCAGTGTGCCACATGATGAAGCCTGAAATCAAGTGTTTTCCAAAATTTTTGCTGGGTTTTGAGGATATGCCCCATTGCTTTAAATACAGAAATACACTGAGGGATGCCCCAAGATTGTATTTACAAACAGGGAATAGTTTACCCTAGGTGAGTGGAAAGAGACAATTCACACTTTAACACGATTCAGTCATCCTTGATTTCATTTGTGTATGTATGTATGTATGTTATATCAAACTATTAGCTTAAAGAAAATGTACACTTTTCATATTATCTGGTTATATCTTAGTAACTCACAATATCTAGTGTGGGGTGAATTGTTTTATTGTTTTTCTTAGAATATCTGTTTATCACTGTCTATCTTTAGTTCAGAAGGGCCATTGCTGAGAAAAAGGGAGATAAGGCTGCTATAGGAGACTTTTGGGAATCAAGTTAACACTTCAATCTGATGACTAGGAGAACATTATATCCACCTCTGGCAGCGTACTGCTACCTGGCCTTTCCATCCCCCACATAGTGCTACCACTGAGTTCTGTAACACTGTTGCCTGATGTCCATCTTGATTCACACAGGATAAACACTATAAACTTCTCTACAGCACTACTGCCTCCATCACTAGCACTGTGAAAAATTTGCTCTTTACACCCTCCAGAGAAAAAAACATTAGGTGATAACTCCTAATATTATACTCTGTATATATATATATATACATATACAGAGTAGTTTCTTGTTATACAGAGTAGTTTCTGAGCTTTTCAATTCTTTTTTCTTCCCCTACATGTTGCTACAATCAAATTCTGCCATCTCTGCCACATTTAAAATGACCAATAATTGCAAGTTAATGAAAAGTAGCCCAGAAGTGTATCAGGAGCTGTGTTCAAACATTTACAAGGATGTTAATTTCTTTGTGGATATAATTTTTACCAATAGGTTAGCACTCTTCTAGTTTTATAACTTACTTTTTTTTACACACTCCTGGACCTTTTCTCAGATCTTAACTCAGATCTCAGTCTTATTCAAGATCTAACTTTTTCTCTATCAGTGCTCTGACTTGCGGCTCGAAGTCTTGTCAAAACAGATAAGTCAGTTTCCTCGAATGTTTTCCATTTCTTGCAATTAAGCTGTGGTCTCCATAGTTCAGCACAGATGGGTATCCACTGCAACAAACGGGGTTGCTTATAAATACTATCATGGATATTTGTTTTTAACAACCATACCTTGTTTTAACCTGTTATTAATTTACTTAAATCTGAATTTTATCTCTTTTACAAGCAAATACTCAGTTCTATAAGTTTTATAATTACCACCTTTTCACTAGAAGTACACCATAAAAACCAACACAGATGTAAGTATGTAGCTACATATGCCAGGGGACTGCATAGCTTTGGGAATGAGACTTCCATGATCAACATGAAGTAAACTTGAGGATTCCTGACAGTTGATTTAATGAGGGAATGCTCCTAGGGAAATATATAAAGAAATGAGGATGCAGGAGATGAGAAGAAAGAACTTTAGATAAGAGTTTGGCTAAAATGTAGTCTAATTCTGTTCCACCAGGGAGCTCTGGTAATAAACACCATGGAAGTGCTCACCTCGAGGCAAAGGACTAGATTTTTGTGTTCTTGAATCATTCTGTTACTAGCTACTGACCATTCCCAGAAAAGCACCAGGTAGCCTTCCAGACTTGTAGCTCCTGGACAGCTCTCATCCGCTGAGAGCAATTTTCCGGAGAATGATGGCACCTTTGTGCCCCTACAGTTTGAAACTCATAAAAGCAGGAGACTGGGTGACCGGCCTTGAATAAAGCAGGATGGATGGTGAAGAAAACTCTGTAAATATGGGATCCTTAACATTTCTGTCTGAAAAGAACAAAAATTATGACTATAATTCTAACTTAGTCAATTAGTTTATTGATTAATGAATTCATGCACTCACTTATGGAATCATTCAATAAATAGATTCTGTATTATCACTGCATATCAGATTGTTTCTTAGCAATGAAACAGGAAAGTGGGGTCCCTCACCATACTGAGCCATACTGTTCCGTCAACCTGAACCTAACTTAACCAGAATCTAGTTGCCTGAGTTGGACCTGACTCTACCAAAATTAAATTTATTTTTTGTTTGTTTTTGAGACAGAGTCTTGCATTGTACATTAAACTCCTGACCCTTCTTGCCTCTGCTTCTTGAATGCTGGGACTACTAGCATATATCACCATGTCTGGCTTTTTCATTGTTACTTTTATGTTCCTTCACTCCAAAAATAAAAATATAGTCTGCAAAGTTTCCATTTCTGGGAGCTTCTGAGTTGCTCTAATGCAGGTTGCCGTCTGTAAACTTCAAGCTGTATCCACAGTCACATAATACACTTTGCCCAATTTTTAGAGATTCCTACAGGGTCTAGAATAACACCTCACAGACCTGCAATTTTTTGTGTGTGGGGGGGCTAGGTATAGCTTCCTTACGTTGATAAAGTTGGGCCTTGACGTAGGCAGATGAGCAGAGAAAATGTGTTTCTTTAAGAGACAAGCATACAAATAAGCCTTCTAAGGTTTACTCAAGCCTAGACTGATTTGCTGATTCTGGGTCGTTGGCCTCTGTTTTGCACTGGAGGGGAGATCTCAGTCTTTATATTGATTACTTAAAGGCGAGCTTGAGTCAGCTGATGTGCAGCAATGGCAATATTGACTTGTTGAGTTGAATTTGTGGCTTGCTTAGAAATGAAAGCGTTCTATTGGATTATTGTGAGGATGGGTAATGGAAGCAAGTAGTCATCAAAGTTATTGATGACTTTGCATTTGGAATCAGGAGCTAAGGGTACACAGGGCCAGTTGATTTGCTAGAATTTAGCCATCAAGTATGAATGAGAATTAATTGGTAAAATACTCGTTCATAGATCATCATAATGCATTCTTTCCTTGTCTATTGGAGAAAACTTCAGCCCTTGAAGAGAAATTTAAGAAGATCAATATTCTGTCTGAAGCAATTTTTACAAAAAAAATCCATCAGGGTCAGAGAAACTATGGAGTTACATGACATCTACTGACGATAGAAGATATCACAATTCAGGCTGTGCTGAGAGATGTTCCCCCTCAGACCTATAAGTATTTGTAACAAATATCTGCATGTAGAAATATTGGGTAACTCTGGTCTAGCAGACTAGAAACCCAGAGCCTGAAGTTCCCTAGTCAGCTTTTATTCTTGCTAGGGATTGGATGCAAAGTGTTTGGGCCCAGAAGCTAGTGTTCGATTTAACTTCTTTCAGGTTGAAGGATGATGCCAGCAGCCTGTCTCCAGCTCTGCCAGAGAGCAGCCTCCATGAGATTTGTGGGTTGTATTGTACACAGAAGCAACACATATCATTGTCTATCTACCAGGAGGGCGTTGCTTGCTCTGGCAAGGCAGAAATGCAGCAGAGCTCAGATAAACCTCTGGATCTAATGTATCTAGGCAGAGAAAATGAAATCCTCAAGATGGGAATGTGGTTAAAATCCTTGCTGTATCAGTTATCTAGTGCCACTAGAATGCTGCAGATAAACATCCGCAAACCTCAGTGACATATATTAATAAACATTTAGATTGACCTGTGTTTCCATGGGCTAGTGAGGTAGTGGTGCTAATGTGGGTCAGGTGTGGTTCACCTCCTCTGTTTGCAGGTTTTTCTGGGAATCATATATCTATGCTGGCCTTGGCTTATAAGCCTTGGTTTTCTCCTGAGGCTTCTCAAGCTCCAGCAGACTAGTCTATGTAGTAGAGTCTAGGAGAAAAGGGACAGCAACCTGGACCTGCACAGGCTGATGCATGGGGATAGTGTTCTTTTGTTTTCCCATATGCTATTGGCTGAGAGAATCATGAGGCAACCCAGATTCAAGGTTGTAGAGAAAGCTACATGTACAGAGCATGGGTTCATGAAGGGAGTGGAGAAGCAGAGACATTTCTGCCATTAACTTTCCACACTTGATTGTGCAGAAAAATCCCAAGCTCAAGGACAATTCATGGCTAAGCAGTCCAATGAGGAGTTTGTCAAAATCAAGACAACACAAGAGGAACGAGTTCTTCTGTTGTCTCTATTGAGCTGATACAGGTGGTGCACTGAAGAAAGACTACCTTATGGCATTTGCAGAGTGTATCTTCCACATCTTGCTTGGTCATCTTTGATCCATCTTTCAGTTGATTTTTTTTTTTGTTGTTATTTTTCTAACCCGTTTCCCAGCTGTGTTTAGGAAAGAAGCTTAGAAGTTATTTAGGAAATCAAGAGCAACTGCCAAGTGGTTAGGCACAAATGGATTGGGTCTCATTGTGCCTTTTTGTAGGGAGGATCAAAAGAAAATGAGTGCCGGTGTTGAAGTGTAAGTATTAGACAGTAAGCTGGTGCTGGGCAGGAAATGTCCTCCTTGGATTTCCTCTCTGTGGAAGAACAGGGTTGTGTTCTCAGTGCAGGCCCTGATAGTTCTAAATGGAACATTTATCTGAAATTAGTGTGAGGCACATGAAGGCTTCGTCCTCCCCAGGAATTGGCTGGGCTTATCTATGGCAGCAGGACCAGCGGACCAGATATGTGAGAGTCGCCCAGAGGAACGGCCTGCCCTGAGGATCCATCAACTGCTTCTTCCCATGCAAGTCATTTTAATACTATCTCCCACTTACTTTCTATTCACAAAACACTTTGCAGCCATTAACTAATTACTCATCTCTGGTCAAAGTCAATAGCCATCCACTATGTTGCCTTTAAATATTTAACTATGTTCAGAAAAGGACCACAAATCCTTCAAGTAATCTAGGCAGGTGTATGACCTCATTAAGATCCACAAAGATATTTTCATTTTTCACTAATCAAAGGTAGTTTGTTTGGGACGGGAAAGGCTATGGGAAGCAGAAGATACCTTCCTAATGACATCTTGCTCCCAGATTAAAATCCTAGTCATTAACCTCAAAGCTTTGGAACCTTTGAAGTGTAATTTCTTATGAAAACTCAGTATATGAGTTCCATAGTCTTTGCCTCCTGCACCCTGTTTCTTCTGTTCTAGGCTTCCTCATGCTCTCTACCTTCTAGATACCTTGGTCTCTCCTGGCTGTTCATCCACTAGTCTTCCTCCTGTCCTTTCCCTATCTAACATCCTTCCTGGGCATAGACTTTCTCTTTTTCTTTATTCTTTTTTTTCTTCTCCCATACTTCCAGCTATAATGATGAGTTTTCAAAACATTCTTGTCTGATCCATTCTAAGTTAGTAATTTGTGGATTTAAGGATTCTTTATTTTATACTCTCAGAGGACTTGACCTTTTTTTTGGTAACAATGAACAAATTTGTATTTAAATAAAAACAAATTATATCATTAACTCCTTACTATTTGCCTTCTCCTCCAAATGACAAAGCTCCATGAAATTACCTGATACTAATATAAGTGACTAGCATTGTTGCAAACACACAAGTGAATCAGTGAACAAACCAATGAGTTGGTCCAAGGAATGAACGAATGAATCAGGGAATTAACAAGGACCTCACTCTCTGAATGACTTTCTATTGCCAATTGCCTCTTTTCAGCCTTACTTTTCATTTTAAAAGTTCTACACGGTGTTCCAACTCTATCATTGAAGGCTTTTCTTCTGTTTTTAACTCTAGACATCCTATCTTCCCCCCTGGGTAACTCAAAAATAAGTTTTGTTCCCACAGATAATTTTTTAACATGAGACAAGAGTGGGCTTATTCTCATACTCATGCTAACTTTTGTCTTTGAAAGCCTTATACCAACTCTAAAAATAAAAATAGAAGAATGGGAAATAGCATATCATATACATGTAGGAAAATATCACAATGAAGGCCATTATTTTGTACAATTAGTATATACTTAAAATCAAGCCTCTATCTATTTGGAGTATTATGCAAAAATTCTATCTGCACACACACAGATGAAGTAATCTGCTTGGACTGCCATTATAAAATATTGTGCACTAGCTCAAACAACAGATATTATTGTTTCATAGCTCAGGAAGTATAAGATTGGGTGTCCACATGGTCAGGTTCTGGTGAGGATTCTTTTCCTTGCTGCATCCTCAAATAGTTTTTTGTCAATGTATGTGTGTGTGTGTGTGACTATATGTGTGTATAGAGAGCAAAAGATCTTTTTCATAAGGCTACCAATCTTATTACATTAGGATTTCACCCTTATTACTGTGTGTGTGTGTGTGTGTGTGTCTGTATATATAGAGAGAAGATCTCCTTTTCTCCTTCATAAGGCCACCAATCTTATTAAATTAGGACTTCACTCTTATGACCTCATTTAACTTTAATTATCTCCTAAAAGCCTTATCTCTAAATGCAGCCCAATGGGCTAGGACTCCAACCTACATTTGAGGAGGGTGTACAAACTTCAGTCCACATCCATTGATACATATTCATGATTTCACAACAAATTCTCATTGCATGGTTTATTGGAGCTTTACTCCAGTATAGGTTTCCAAGGAATTTATGATCATCTCATTTTGTTAGTGTAAGTATTTATGCATTTTGTATGCCAAATGTTGAGAATGAAAATAGATAATTTTTCAAGTTCATATAAGAAAAAAGTGGTAAACCAAGGCCTTGAACTTGGATTTTTCTGATTCCTGGTCTAGAACTCTTCCCTTATGACTATGATTTCCAATATGATTTGACCATTAAACCTTTTTTTTCCTCAGAGTACCAATCAGTATGTTTAGGAACCCACTTAGGTCAGTCTGTTTGATACCATAGCCATGGGATTTGCGAGAGTGAGCCATGCAAATCCCCGGGGGTCAGATCATGCCATGTCTTCAGGAGAACTTGGCAGACTTCTAAGATCTCAATGGACATTACTCCTGACAAGGTGTGATTTCTGTCACTAAGAAGGCTCTTCTTTGCTCAAAAACTCTCTCAGTTCACTTAACTTTTATTTAGCTATGGTGCTAGAAATTTCATTAGTTAAAAAGATTCCACCTATTCCAGACCTCCACTACTTTAATCTCTTTCTGCTCCCTACGTTAATCTCTTCTCTGTTAGTGAAGGTCCGGTATTTACGTCCCAAAATTCTGTAACTGGCTCCTGTCAGCCATTACTTGTCTTTCCAGCTAAGGCTCCTGGTTACTAACCACATCTCCAGGTTTAATGGCCTCTCTAAATGCATCCCCTGGTTTCTTTACAATTTTGATTTCCGCTGCCTCTCAGCACATTCAGGGAGCTTCATACCTTTTGCCCAAGGCAGAGATTTCCCTATGAAGAACTCTTGGTGATTTCATTAGCATCTAAGGTTTTCTTCCCAGGGTATCTTCTCTACTTCTGCAGCTTTTGTCACCTCGCCTCTTCTGCCACATGCATTACCCAGTGCTTAGAAAATGAGGTGTTTTGTCATTTCAATGAGCACTGCTTCACTTGACACAACAAATCCTCCCTACAGTCAGAATGAGATCACAGTGGAGTCCTGGGGACCCAAGCAACACTCATCTGATTCCTGGTAGCATTGAATCCAACTCTCTCTGCAGGTAGGTGTGAAGCTCTACAAATCTAATTCACCTGATTCCCTTGAAATGATAGAGTGCAGGTATGCTTGGGCTTCTTAACCTTTCACTTGGGATGAAACCAAAGTTTCTGTCCTCATGGGAGCCTGCAAGTCTATTAGGAGAGGAGGACATAGATAATTAATTACAATTGACTGTACTGGATGGCACAAGCCAATGTTCTACCAGTACAGTGTTTCATCCATTCGCCAAATGGATTGTAGGCAACTGCATTATACCAGGCATTTGGTCAGATCGTAATCACACAGAAACACGCAGATTAAGGGCCTCATCTTTCAGAAGCACAAGTTTTGTTGTTTTGTTTCTAAGGCGTGGCTAAGCTTTGGCCGCATTGGTACCAATGGCACAAGAAATTTATGGCTAAAAATGGCATCTGAATTTGAATCAATTGACTATAGTTCGGTGATTCCAATAAGGATGCAAAGGTCTTTATGTATCTCACAATGGAATGGGATGGCTAAGATCATGGGCTGGGCAGTTAGGCTAACTAGGTACCAGGCCTGGCTCTGACCTTTACTACTGTGTCATCTCAGGCACTGTGATGCAGTTTCCTTTGGCCTCAGTATCTTGAATTGTAAAATGGAGATACTAATAGCATCTATTTTGTAGCATCATTGTGAATGTTAAGTGAACTAATTCATATCAAGTACTTAGAACAATGCCTGGACTGAGGAAAATATTCAATAATGGCTAGCTAGTATTAGTAGTACTATATTACCCTCGCATGAAGTCTCCCATTATTGGATAGCCCTTTAGTACAGCAGGGAAGATACTGATGCAAAACCATTATTAGAGTCATATCTAGACCCGGTATCCACTGGTAGTCTGTTCATTTCTCTGACCAACGCATGTATGAGAAGTAAGCTGTTAAGCTTTACCCTCACCCAATCACTACCTCTCATAAGTGGGTTGGGAGCTATAGATTCGAGTTGTTTTCTCAGCATCATCAACACCTTGAGCCTCTTTTTTTATCCTGTGCCAGCCCCGGTTTTCTCTTAGTTAAGGTAAAACAGCTGGTCCGCATGACTCTCAGAATACTATCTAAATACCTAACGCCAGTGGCTTACACTTGTAATTCCTACTATTCAGGAAGCTAAAAATCTAAGGATCTTGGTTAAAGCCATCCTAGGGAAAACAGATAGGAGAGGCTCTAATCTCCACTTACCTAGCAAAAACACTAAAATTGGAAGTGTGGCTCAAGTAGTGGAGCACCAGCTTTGGACACAAAAGCCAAAGGTCTTTATGTATCTCAGAACTTTATGTAGCCTCAGAACTGACATATACAAATACATACAAAAGGGTATTGGGAATGTGGCTCAGTGGTAGAGTGCCTGCCTAACATGCATGAAGCCCTGGGTTCAATTCCTCAGTACCACATAAACAGAAAAAAGCCGGAAGTGGTAGAACACTAGCCTTGAGTACCTTGAGCACAGAGAGGCTCACGGATAGAGCTCAGGCCCCAGGACTGACAAAAAAAAAGGTCAGAAAGTGCACCCACTATTTCACAGGCCCTATCAGCTCTGCTTCGTCCTTCCAGAGAGGCAGAAGGTACAAGAGGGAGATGATAATTGGGCCCTGTGCTGGCAATGTTCCCAGCTCCTCAGGATCACTCTGCATTTACCTGATTTCAGTTCCTGAACTGGACATTTCCAAAATAGATTGGAAAGTTGTTTCTACATAAAAATTATTTCTTTGCAAATAATGCATTGCTTCCTATAAAATAAATAATAGCCAAATTACTGAATAGTTCAATTAAGCAAGATGACGGGTTACAGGCAGACTGCCAATCCCTCCTTCCTGGGTCAAAGTTTCAGCACAACTCTTGACCCTGAGCTCTTTTCTTCTTTTTCTCCTTACATGTATAAAGCACACTTTTCACCTCCCTCTCGATTTACCCAGTATACAGATGTAGCTCTTACAATTATCTGTCATGAACATCCATTTGTTTGTGCTGTTTCTCTCCTCTTCTACCATTGGCCTTCCTGATCCTTAGACCTGGAACAGACCCAGAATTCCCCCATCCACTTACCTTCTGCATTTAATTCCACTCACCTCCTCACTTCTGCTGGTCTGCCTGGCACACAAGACTTGATCCCCAGGGCAAGGCATTTGCTTTCCCACCTTCTCCCAGGTCCGACTTGATACCAAAGCTGGGTCTTCAGTAGACATTTATCTTCGGAAGACAAGACTCATGTTACTGGCTTCACATCTGAACTCTGATTTCTCGGTGACTTCTGTTTACACTGTCCCTTTGTCTGAACAAGATGGGGCTGGAATGAAATAACTTCCCGGAAAATTCTTCCCAATACATTTCTTCCCAAACCAAAACACTTACTTTATCTGAGGTCTGCGGGACAACCATTAACAAGATTCTCTGCAAAAGGTTAGCAGCATGGAAAGTATCCAGAGAGGCAGATACCACCATGGCTGACAGCTTCTGTACTACAGTTCTTTCCTATCAATTCTTTGTGGTTTACTAACACATCCTGGACCCAGAGAGGAAAGTGTGAGTGTAGTTGTTTTGTCTACACAGAACCATCTTTTTTTATTTTTTAATTTTTATTTTTTTATTGTGAAAATACTGTACAGAGGGATTACAATTACATGGCAAGATAATGAGTACATTTCTTATCAAGCATTGTTGCCTCCTCCTTTGTTTCCCCTTCCCATCCCTTCCCATCTTGCCCCCCACCCCCCTACTACTCCCCCCTCCCCCGCACCAAAGTTGTAAAGTTCATTTTTGACATAACGACTTGTACATCTCATTGTTGCAATGGGTCCACCTGTATCCCTATTTAAACGATTTGTTTTTCCCCTTCCCCTCCACAAATTATACTGACATCAAGTACAGTGAAAGCAAGGGTTATACTGTGGGGGAGGGACATACAAAGCAACAAAGAAATAATCTTATAAATGTGTTAGAAACAATCGCATGAAAGAAAAAAACATTTGAATACATATCTTAGGAGAACCATCTTTTTTTTTGTTTTGAGGAGTATAGTTGGAACAGGGAGAAGCAGAGAATTTTTTTAACAAGCATTTGAAAGAATGCAACATTCTCCATTTAACCAAGATCTTTGTCTGAAACAACATCTCTGGAGAAAATATCTAGTGTTCCTTGCTTTCAAGTAGTGAAAAATGTCCAGGCTCTATATTGACCTAAGCCTCAGCAAAAAGAACCACTCGATTACACTAGTAACTAGCCCTGTAGTTGAGTATTTATTGTGTGCCTGATATACGTCCAAAACTATTTCTATTCATATAGTATTCTAATTTAATGTTCACAGAAATCTAAATCATTATCATTCTGTTTTCTCTCAGATGAGGTAACTGAGACTCAAATGGGTTAAATCAACACACTGAAAAGACAAAGCTTACAGGTGTTGCAGCAAAGATTCAAATTCAAGCAATGTATCTCTGAAACATTCTTTCCTAACTCCCTGTACCCTTATCTCTGTGGGAACTATACTCCCATGTTCCAAGTTTGCATTTCATGTAAGAGATTCACGTCCCCCTGCTGTAAACCCAAATCTCAGTTGGCCTCACTAGTCAGTGTGGATTATGCATGCTCAACCCACAGATACCTGATCCTGTGGCAGCTGGCAAGGCCTGCGTGTGCAGCTTTACTTGCTTGGAGTTGGGAAGGGGCTGGTGGGGCCAGTGTACTCTTCTCATTCTGTCTTGTCATGCTGACTAAGAGGATGGGACTTAGGAACAGACTCGAGGCTCAAGGCTAAATGCTGTAGATGCCAAACACACCACCCTCAATATGACTTCATGATTGGGACAGTTTTCTTTCTCAGGTCCTGACACCGCCCCCTTCCTCCCCTCCCCCCATGCCAGCTAAAGGCAGCTGTAGGCAGCTATTTTAAATTGGATGTAAATGTGAATCCCAGGCGTCAGGCTTTCGCCAAGTGTGATTGACATATTTACTGTTGACAACACAAGGTGAATTCTGTATCCTCTCAACTATGTGGCTCTTTGCCTCAAGACCACATTTAGGGGGAGAATGGAATGTGGGTTGTGTTCCAGACACACATCTGCTTGGTTTTACATGCACACGCGCGCGCACACACACATACACACACATAAAACAAAAACTCTCTTGATAATTCCTTAGGCTTTTCTTGACTGACAACTAGCACACAAGTCCTGTAAATCTTCTGGCAACTGGCACAAGTATTATTTATAGAAGAGGCTTATGATCTTGAGTCTGATGGCCCCTTATAACTCTTGGCTCCTTGTCCCACCACGATTTGTTCCAAGATGAAGTTCTTCATTGACCAGTGAGTTGTCTCCACAGGGCTGATGGGAAGGCACTGATCAGAAGTAATGGTAACAAAAACTGGAGAAAATGTCATACCTTGGAAACCTCCAGTATCCTGTCCAATCTAGAAGTTTCCAATGCTACATTCCTCATGAGACTTGGTTAGTAGAAAGTTAATAGATACAAAATGGAATTCCATTTTCAAAAGTATGGAATATGCTTCTGCGCATGTTGTCTCTCTCAGAGTTGCTTAATGCTTAATAAAAGTTCTGAGAAACTCTGTAGCCACGATGCTTGCATAAGTTCTACACTTTTACCCCAAGTAATTGATTGTGGAATGCTTTCTAATAGCACCGACTCCTATCTACTAACATCTATTAACATTGGGTAGCATACATTTCAGAAAAGCGTTCATAGGAAACCATGCTCTCATTTTCTGAGATATATTTTTCTACATGTGACCCCGTAAGTGTAATTTTGGATAGAGAGCAGTAGATGTGGGGCTTGCCTGGAAAATGCAGCCAGGGTCCTTGTGAGTCAGAGAGAGGAGTTGATGTTTTAAAGGTCACGTCCTTCGGTAGGGAGGTTCAGCTCATATCCATTCTCCAAGGATGTCTTCTATAGTGAGCCCACCCTGAGCAACCTCTGCTTCCATCTTATTCCCCTCCCCCACTAGCTGCTTGCCTGCCCTACACAGAATGCACTCTCCATGACTAAGTTATCCTTGCTGTGACCTTGCAAAGCACAGAACCCAGTCCCTGTGTTTCAAAATGACTGAGAAGCGGGTTAGATACTTTAAGTTTCTTTTTGACATATCAGTACATTTTGTCCATGTATGGAATTACTAGGTAAAAGGTATGCATTGTGTGAAGGAGATCTTTGATCCCTGTTACTCAAATGATCTTTAGAAAACCTTCACCAATTTATATTTCCACTGACTGTTGTAAAATGACTCTGCCATGAATGGGGTGTGTGTTCTCTTGCGTTATAGTAATTATTAGTAACTCATTAGTTTCTGTGAACAAAGGATGGATATATGGGATCCCAACACACACTAGAAGCTTCCACCTCTGGCCCTCCAGCTGACTGGGGCTGCTTCACGATGGCTGGATGTCACCATCTGCCTTCAACTGAGTGTAGTATCTAAGAGCTTCTGACACTTCCAGAAAAGTGTTTGATTGCTTATATGCTTTAACTGTGTTGGTGTGTGATATGTTGACGATACTTTGGTATTTGTGGGTGATCACCTCATCTAGCAAATCCAAGGACACTGTCACCAGGGAAGACCACCACAGCTGATCCATGTGACCTGCTCCTAGGCTGAGCAGCCTATTTGTCACAATCATGCACATGAGACTGTAGGGGGAAAAGATTTGAATAGATCTCCGTAACATGTCGATCCTAGAATATCAGAGATTTTGATCATGTGAGACCCTGTTATGCCAACACTATCAATAGCTAGCATCCTCCCAAGGCTATACCAAATTCCTAGCCTTGTACTAATGGATCCATACATTATTTCCCAGCCAAACTGTCCCAGTCATCATCTTGTACCATCTCCAGCCCCATACCAGCTCATCTCCAAGCATTTTCACTCTGCCTTAAACACCACAGCAAATCTCCTATTTCTGGACTCTTGTTTATACTGCTCCCTCTGTTTAGAGTACTTTTGACAACTGACATCAATGGTCACATGTCTACCTTGTCTTTACTCAAACATTGTTCTTCTCAGTAAGTTCTTTTCTGGCTCATTCATCAACCTGTGTTTCAGATATATAAATATAGATATCAAGAAATAGCAGGAGCATCTCTATCTATCTATCTATCTATCTATCTATATCTATCTATCTATCTATCTGTCTGTCTGTCTAATATAACTTAGCATGGTCTCTCTCTCTCTCTATCTAAATAAATAAATAAATAAATTTGCTTTACCTGGTGTCATGTCCTGTTACCTTCAAAGGAATGCAACCCCTCTAAAGAGTTTGTTCTTGATCCTGGTGTAGGGCTTATACCTATAAGGCAGAGACCTAGGGGATCACCATTTGAAGCCAGCCTGGTCAAATAGTAAGACTTCATCTCAACAATAAGCTGGGGAGAGTAGAACACAACTGTGATCTCAGTTACCTGGAAGGTTTTTGTAGGAAGATTACATTGTAAGGCTGGCCTCTAAAATGCAAGAACATATTTGAAAAATAAATAAAGTACCAAAAAACCTGGGCGTATGCCCAGAAAGTTCAAGTCTTGTATTGTTTTGTTTATAGTATTGAGGATAGACTTTTTGGAGCAGTACAAAACAAAGCCCAAAACCAACCAAACAAACAAGCAAACAAATAAAAACCCTGTCTGGCAAACATACTTGATAAATATTTGGGTTTGGATGTATAAACTCACCTAATTCTCACAGCAGCCTAAGGAGAAAAGACCCATTGTTTTCTTCATTAATGAAATCAGGCATTTGGTTGTTTGACTTTTGTAGACAAAGCAACAAGTGGATTGAATTTCTTCTGCTTTGCATGGTAGTTTTCACTGTTAAATAAAGTGCTCTTAGATATTAAGGGAACTCTAGGCATGTTGGATGTTAATGCTTTCAGAAATGCATAAATGCAGAGGTGTTAAGTAATCTGCATAGGAAACAAGCTTGCCCTTGGGTATGAACCTTGGTCCCAAGTCACTTTGCTCTCTCCCTCTCTGGGAAAGCTGTGAGTGATGAAAATCCCTTATGCACATCTAAGGAGGTTCAACCTCATAAGCAACTGCCCATGACCATGGCAAGCTGGCCAAGCATACTATTCCAGACAAAATGCCGGCCCCAGCAGCCACACCCTTACCGCAGCCCAATAGTCCACCATGGTGCCATCTCTGGGATTGCTTCCCTTCCTCTCAGTGTTCTCAAATCCTTTCTGCACTGCCTTATCTCCGTGAAGCCTTCCTTACAGATCTTATTTCTGTGGTTATGGTAGGTACATATAAGGATCAGATCCCTATCAGAGTTCCTATTTGACCTGTCTTCATTTCTCCATTTCTCCAATACCATGAAGATATCGCCTACTCAAAATTTGAATGCGTAGCTCAGTGCCAGCGGCTCATCCTGTATTCCCAGATATTTGGAAGGTTGAGATTGTTGGGATCAAGGTTCAGGGTCAGTGTGGGCAGAAAAGTTCACAAGACCCCTTCTCAGTGAAGAGTTACAGGCTGTGGCGGATGCCTGTCCCTCAAGCTAGAATAGGAATAGTTTAACATAGACTTATGGTGGCTGCACCCAGATGTATGTCTAAGCAGGAATGCCCAGTGAAAATCAGGGCTGAGAGGACTTGTGTTCAAACCTCAGTAACACACACACACACACACACACACACACACACACACACATCCTAATACAAATGGTATGACTGAGTAGGGAGTATTCATAGACTAGCCGTCTTAACAGTCAGTGACATTAGAGCTTGATGTTGAGCACAAGCTACCTTTAGGAAAGGAAAGCATTTAGTGTTGTGTTTGTTACACGAAAACTACCACTCATTCAGCACAATTTTTTAAAAATCAATCAAATCAGATATTTGGCTGTTTGACATTTGTAGAAAAAAATAGCAAAAGAAGGAATTTCTTCTGTTTTGTAGGGTGTTTTGGTGGTTATATAAAAGGGCTCTGGGCATTTAAAGATGTCAGTTGCTTTAGAAATATGCATTCTTTTCAGTGTGAGATAGGGGATGAGGATAAAAGTAAAAGAGGATTTATTTAAAGAGATACACATTTAATGATATTTCACATACCAGTAAATAAGAATTAGAGTCTAAGCGGAGTGTATAGCTATAATTCTAATGTGGTAACAGAAGTTAAGACAGCTCTGCATCAGTTAATGATGTTAATGGTGTCTGAGAAGTATACCACCAGTCATCACACAGTACTTATAGGAATAAAGCAGATTATAGCATCTTCAGGTGATATAACTTAATAGCATCACCTTTGCAAATGGGGCCAATTGCTGACTGAAACATCTTTATAAGGTATATGGCTGTACATTGAATAAGAAGAAAAAAAGAAAGATCCAGGTACATCTCTCATCCCAGGACACAGGAGACTGAACCAGGAGCTCTACCCCCTGAGCTACACTTCCCCTTCTGATAGTTTCATTAGTTAACTAGACATAAGAATCTCAGGGACTTATCTTCCCTAGGCTGGCTTTGAACCTTAATCCATAGATCTTAGCCTCCTGAATAGCTAGGACCACAAGCACAATCCACTATCACCCATCCTAAGAGTAATTTTTGATGGAACATATTCTGAAAAAATACTGATGGTAATATACATTAGATTTGGATAGTTTCTGTGGAGAAACATGGGCATTGAGCCTGTCCTCTGAGTGGAATTGAGTAATTACAAACTCCCATCATTCCAGATCCTTAGGATCTTTGGAGCTGTGAACTAAGAGAAAGCATGGCAAAGAAATCTTGATATTCCCAATCAGCTATAAAAGAGAAGACAGAGATTAGGTTCCATTTATTAAGTGAATCCTCATCGAGGTGGACTTTGTAATAAGGCATGGCATTAGAAAGATTTGAACAAGAGTAAATAGAAGAGTGTATTCCATTCTTCCAGGATCAAGATGGAATGAGAACTTTTAGTTCTCGCCTTCCCAGTGGCAAGCGGATAGCCGTCATTTGGTGCTGAAATCGGACTTGATAGCAGCTGAAGGACATTCTGCTCCACTCTCTGCCAGGGCACAGTTGCTGTGGAGGAGAGGAGGAGATGCCATCTGGGCGTCCCTTTGTCCCTCTCCAAGGAACAGTCAGAGCCACAGGTCAGGCAACCGTGTGCTCAGAGAAGCTGCCAGCTTCTCCCACCACACTACTCAGTCCAAACAGAAAGGAAGATGAGCTCAGATCTGCATCCCTCCCGTTCCCAAGCTAGAGATTTCATGCCTTTAAATCCCTGCAAAGTAACTGAACTAACGACTTAAATGGTTCTTTTGAAACTAGGTTCATTTATTGGCTTAATGGCTTAGGATACATTCTTGGCAAATTCAGCCCTGAGGGTCCAATCAGAAGATGAAATATGTCTGGCATCTTGAGGGCCGAAATTGATTAAAGGAGGCCTTTGCTTGCCTCTCCGACCTCTACTGCACAGGAATTGATATGCAAACAAGATGCTGTCTTTACCTTCAGTTATTTGGAGTGAGGTTTTCCTCTTGGTAAAGAGAAAATGACTAAGGCCAAGTTCAAAAGGAGAACTGTGTTTAAAAACAATAAATAAATAAATAAACACAGCCTTTTTTTCCCTGAGTATGGGTGGCTCATGTCTATAATCCTAGCTACACAGGAGGCTGAGATAAATGGAACTTGGTTGACTTGGTTGGAAAACAGACAAAGCAGGAAAGCCCATAGGTGTTTATCTCCAAGTAACCAGCATAAAGCTGGTTACACACACTATTTGTGTGTGTGTGTGTGTATGTGTGTGTGTGTAAGAGACACAGAGAGAGAGAGAGAGGGAGAGAGAGAGAGGGAGAGAGAGAGAGGGAGAGAGAGAGAGAGGGAGAGAGAGAGAGAGAGAGAGAACTTTGAAACAAACCTGCGTGTTTTGAAACACGTCAAATTTACAGAGGTTGAATGAAAATTATGTGAGGCGAAAACTGCCTGGCCAGACAAACTTGGTTAAAAGTGCTTTGGGCTCCCTTTCCACACAATAGGATTGGAGCAGGATTGGAGTATCTGGAAGTATCCTGGCTCAAGGACTGTAGCAATGAGCTGCCCCTTTCATCAGGCTTCTGGGGGCACAGGAGAGGTGGAAGCTTTGGGCTCCATCTAGAGCCGGGCCCTGGAGAACCACAGCTATCTCTTCTGGGATTGAATCCTGTCTACCTCCCCTGTCAATCACACCACAAAGTGTGAGTGCATAGAAGTTCAAGGTCTGTGATTCAGGGCTGTGGAGTGCATGCTGCAGAACTGCTTTCAGAAGGACACACATGACACACTTACACAAAGACAAAGGTTCTATTGTCACCTGGAGCTACAAAGTACAAGTATTTGTTTCCCTAGATTCAGATGCTGAGGTGCCCTGAGGAACTTGTCACTTTCTCTTGGCTCTTTGGTCCTCTGTAATTCTATCTTAAGCATGCTCTCCTTCCCTGAGAGCAAAGCCAGTGGCCACAGATGCTCAGATCTCTTAGTGTTTCTATGAAATCCCAAATTCATTTCACATTCTTCAAACCAGTGGCAGGAGGCAGAGAAGCCATCAAGATGGGTTTCTGCTTCCCTGGAGTCACTTAGCTTGTGGGTTTTTAGCCTGAATCTGTTGCTTGGTTTAGGAGACAGGGGAATTCTGATACATAGAGTGTTTCCCACAGAAGTTTTGTATTTATGGTATCTTTTTTGGAGAGGGGGATACTAAAATTTGAACTCATGCCTTCTATGTGGTAAACATATACTCTACCACTCAAGCCATTCCTCCAGTCCTTTTATATGTTTAGGGTTTTCTTTCTTTTTTTTTTTTTCAAATAGGACTTTGGTGTTTCTTTTTGTCCAGGGCCAGACTCAAAGCCAGATCCCTCTAGTTATATGGTCCCCTACAGGACTGAGTTACATGCATGAGTCCCTGTGACTGGCACTGTCATGCCCATTCTAAGGAAGAGGAAACAGAGACACAGAAGGTTAGAGAATATGAGCATGGAGCTCAGGCTGTGGGTAATTACTCGACTGGTCCTTGGTGAGGGAAGCTGGCAGTTGTCACTTCATCTTTCTCCTCCTTGTCCTTCTCCATCTCCTCCTCCTCCTCCTCTTCCTCAATTCCTTTCTCCAAGTAAGGAGGTGATCAAGATTGAGTTTGGGACAAATAGTAGATCATGCCTTTTAAGCAACAACTCTCCCCACCCCCAGGGCATATCTCACTTCATATAATAACTATGTTTTGGAATATGTTTAAAAAATCTCCTTGGTACAAATGAACTCCTCTTTCCTTTCTGCAGTCTTTGTTAAAACATCAAATAAACAACATAGGCCTTGTCCCCCGCCCCCCACCTCTCCTGGACATTTTCTGGCTAGTGAATGACTTAAAATAATTGGACATGACTTGGGACCTAGGGATCTTTATTTACTTATTTATTCAGATGGTAGTATTGCCTAATAGGTGGTTGTTATGTCATCACCTAGATGCTATGTGGCATATGCTAACTGAACAGGTGTTACCGTCTTTTGTTACTCCTGTGTTAGTGTTCTTAGAGAACTGGCTACCCTCTAATTTACTCAAAAAGGATAGCATTCCTTTGCAGCATTTCTTTTTTTGTGGCTTTTAAAATTATTTTCCTTAGCTACATAACATACCAGTTTTCTTGCTTATTTATAAAGGCTGCTTGTGCTCATGTGGAGCTTTTACTCTTATGAATTTGAACAGAAGATTAATAAAAGCAATGTTCTCCTTAACTAGGCTTTGTGAACCCAGGTGACCACCTCGCCTTGAAATAGCCAATTACTGAGTCACTTTACCTGTCAGCAATGGGAGAGTGAAGACAATGTAGTGACATATACCTTGGTTTTGATCAACTCTTGGAATTAAGGCTTTTAGCAACTGCTTTGCATATGATTATTGATAGGGTTAGATCATTTGAATATATAATAAGGCAATTGTCCAAAGTAAACTTCTAACTCACATGAGTAATCACCGCATGACAGCACATTAAAAGAAGCTTGTCACTTTTAAAATATACCAAGAAAACAGACAAGATCCTTAGGAAGAAGGTCAGTTTATCAATTGTTTAGAAAAAAATGGAAGATATCTTCCTTTTTTCTAACAGAGTTTCTGAAAATGGAAGACAAAATGCCCTTGACTGTCTAATCATCAATTTCAGAGGCTGTTGTTTTCTGGGTAGTTAGAGTTCAAGATTTGTTATGTTTGATGGTCATTTGTAGCTTTCCTCTGAGGAGAATAGATTTTGAAATCACAAACCACAAGGCAAGCATCAAACTGAATGTGAAAATCAATGAGCCATCATAGCTACAAGTATGTAAATGACCACACCACAGTGAGTAGACCACTGCAGGGAAGGACCTGCTGCCCATCGGCACGGACAAGGGCACCCCTTGCTTACTCACTCCCACTACTCGATTTGCCATTGAAATGTGTCACTGAACTTAAATCAAACCCTGTGACTGATCTGTACACATTGTTCTCACTTCAGTTAGCCTTGTGTATTGGCACCTTCTCTCTGTTCTTTCCACCTGCATCTTTGTTCACATAGAGCATGCCTTAGGACAGGTCTTCAGATTCCCAAAGCTCTGAAGGTCAAAAGCTATGTGACCAGATAAGATGAAGTTAAGCTAAATGAACCCCAAGATAGGGACACAAGTGGTTTTTTTCTTTCTTGCTATTGTTTTTTTAACATATTTATAAGGTACCATGTGATTTTTGTTGTTGTTGTTGCTTTGTATGTCCCTCCCCCACGGTATAACCCCTGTTTTCACTGAATTTGATGTTGGTCTAATTTGGGGAGGGGAAGGGAAAACACAAAATGTTTACCTACGGATACAGGTTGACCCGTTGTAACAAAGAGATGTATAAGACATTATGTTGAAAAATGAACTTTACAATTTAGGCGGGGGAGGTGGGGGGAGTTGTGGAGATGGGAGGGAAGGGATGGTAGGGGAAAAACAAATGAGGAGACAACAATGCTTGATAAGAAATGTAGGGGAAACAAAGGAGGAGGCTACAATGCTTGATAAGAAATGTATTTATCACCTTGCTCATGTAACTGTAACCCCTCTGTACAGTACTTTCACAATACAAAACTTATTTAAAAAAACTGGACCGTGTTCTTCCTGATTTTCCCCACTGGAAGTTAGAAGTAATGCAAGAGAAAAAAAAATAAATTTTGTTTGACGTTTCTCTTTGCAGGCACATGGAAATATTTTCTGATTATGACCTCAGTAGAGTGTCTGAAGGCAGCTGTGAGGTAGACATCCTCACCTCCCTTTTACAGGGAGGGATCTGTTCAATTCTGTAGATAATACATGGGCCCAAATAATTTCAGGTCAGGGATA
This sequence comes from Dipodomys ordii, assembly GCF_000151885.1. Classification (NCBI taxonomy): domain Eukaryota; kingdom Metazoa; phylum Chordata; class Mammalia; order Rodentia; family Heteromyidae; genus Dipodomys; species Dipodomys ordii. The sequence goes on from NW_012267367.1 coordinate 4,928,081, forward strand.
TACAGTATGAAAAATTAATGACTTGCAGTTTTTATCCACAGTCCAATATCTAATTGTTGCAAATTGGAAAACCCTTCTGGAGATATCTTATTTTTCTAATTTTTTGAACTACTTAGAATATTTCTGAAAATTGTTAGATTTAAAGGAAGTTGCAAAGATTGTACAGAATGTGCACATACATTGGCCCTACTATTGGTCTTGTTGCCATCTTTCATTAGTATGTTATACTCCTCACAAGAAATGAACCTATATTGCTACATTTTTATTTACTAAATGTCCATGATTTATTTGTATTTATGTCATTTTTTGCCTTTTTCTGTCCTGTGATCCCACCCATAATATCATTCATTAAGATAGCTTATCTCTACATCTTTTATATAGGATATTTTTTTAGATTTCCTTGGTTTTAAAAACCTTGACAGTTTTAAGGAGGACTGATCAAATATTTCATAAGATCTGTCAACAAAGACTCTGTCCCATGCTCTCCTCTCGTGTCTACTTTGAAAAGCCTGGGGGCTTCATCAGGGAAGGTCTTGAAGAAGCCCTGCACTGGGCATGCTACTCCAGGGTTAGGATTCAATGAGCCACTTAGGAAAAATATACCAATATTATAGTGAGGACAGCTAGATTCTTTGGGCAGCATGAATGGAAGGCTTTGTAATAAACCCATTATCCTCCCCCAGATATAAATATCCTCCAGATATTTATAATAGTGATAAATTTTCAGAATAATATGGTAGATGAAACCATGGTTTTAATGATAAAATCATCATTGTAAATAGCATGCTTGGTGTCCAACAAAAACAGATGTCCACATGACAATTTGGAACTATCTAAGGCATAAAGCAATTTGTAGATAATCTCCTAAACAGATCTAGTTTCCAAATGTATTCATTGTCAATTAGATGAACATCCAGGCTGTATGTATAATTGACTGGTTAATTTCCAGGCTGTCTCAGGAGCTACTAAGCAAGGTTGGAAATGGAACCCTTGGTGCTGCACCTCAGAATGACCCAATGTTGCTCCAAACAAAGGAATAGACTCCTGTGCTGCCATGAGGAACAGAGAGTTCTGTGTGGTGTGTTCTGTATGCAAAATCAGGTGCCTCATCAAGCGGTTGCTGCCTGGATCTGAATAGTTAATGCACTGGTGCAATGATGTGTCATTTCCATTCAAGAGGCTAGTAACTGAAACGGTTATAAAACAAAAAAACCCACATATCTTGGACTAGGCATATTGTTGCACATCTGTAATACAGGCTATGCTGGAGGCAAAGGAAGGAGGATGGTAGTCTGAGGCCTCCTGGGTAAAAGTGAGACCCTAGCTGAACAAGAAACTAAATCAAAAAGGGCTAGGGGCAAGGCTCCAGGGCTAAGGCAGACACAACATTCTAAGTTTAATCTCCAGTGCTGCCAAAAAGCCCCAATAATCTGTCAACAAGATGTGATATTAGAGACACAGGCATCTGATTAAACTGACAATCACATCAGAAGAAAAAATAATCCCGGTACCGTCTAGGAGCAGTTTTGTTTTCTCTTTGCATTACAGAATTAAAAGGCAGGAAAGAGTTGAAGAGTGAGTTTATTGGAAAGGAAAGTTGTGAAAGAAAGAAACCCTCCATTTGGAGAGGGATCTAAAGAGGTGTTGAATGGCATTCAATAGTCTTCTCGAAGAGCAGTTTATAATACAGGGTTCTTCTGATATCTCCTCTCCCGGATTTTGCATTGATTACCTGATGGTTTGTGCCTTGCACTGCCCTGATCTTTTCTTTGGTCAAGCAGGCACCTAGGTTATTACAGGAAACAGAAGTGTTTTTCACCAGGAGCCCAGGGCATTTTGGGAACAAGAAAGGCCATGATGGTTATCAGCACATGTTTTGTCCATCACTTTTTATCCCAATCTGCCTGACAGTTCCCCTTTTATGATGATGTTCTATAAAATACCCTGGAGTTTTGACTGCTTTAGTGTATGAAAATGTATGTTATCCTTTCCTCCCAAACAATTCTGTCTTATTTTTGTTATACACACAAAGCTCTCCATGATGACCACACTCATCACCTCTCACGTTGATAGCAACAAGTAGAAATAACAACTCCAATTTCTCTTTTACAAAAAGAAAAACCATTACTCAAGTAAGGAGACAAGATTCATTATCATAGAAGTGTGGCCCTTGTTAGCAGCAGTCAAGGTAGTTTTTCTAAACCATTCTATAGGTAGTTGTGTACTCTTTTGTGCATTTCCTTGCCTCTGCTACCCAGCTACTCTTGAATCCAAAGTCTATCTGTAATGTGGGAATATAGCCAGAGAAGGGATTAAAAGAAGTGTGGGAGGGTGGGGGAAGGCGGGGGGGTGTCTCTGATGGTTGAGCCACATGAGGGCTTTATCCTTGACTAAGAGCTTTAAATTTCCTTTACAGGACTTAAAATTTGAAACTCCATGTTGTCCAGATGCCTGAGCTGAATCAGAAGTTGGAAGTGCGCTGTTATTGATTGCAGCTGCCTCCTTGTTTGGCAGCAGAAGATGGGTGTAGAAAGCAAATGCAGTCCCACTTGGCAAGGACACACTCCAGGTGAACAGCAATCAGGAACAAAGCTTCAGAGGCAAGGTTCCAAGTCATGGTCACCAAAGGACAGTCCCAGTGCAGAGAACAGTGCCTTGTGTTTTTAAAGGGTCTCTCACATTGTCAGGCACTGTGAACTAAACATAGCAACTTGTGTTCTGGGTTCCTTTGGTTAGTAGGACCTTTGGTAAATGTGTGCACTCGTGTGTGTGTGTGTGTGTGTGTGTATGTGTGTGTGTGTGTGTGTGTACATGCACCGCAAGCCCTTTACATGATTCCACAAAACTTCTCTACATCTAAGCTGGGCCTACATAATGGATCATTGGGGATAAAGCTAGGAGGTGTTAATGATGCCCAAACTCCCTAAAAACTACTGATCTGCCCATGTGCTGATGCAGAGATTTGAATTTTTTTCCTGTAAGATTTTGAGTTGTTTGTCTACTCAGTCAAACTAAACTGCCAACTCAGCAAACACATCACAGTGGAGTTTTATTGGAGGAAAAAACAGCAGCTCTTAGACTAAATAGGGATTTCATTTGTCTGCTAGAAAGAAAAGGTCCCAAAGTGAATGCCATTTGCTAGACTGGGAATATCAGCATAAAGGAAGCCAAGAGGACTTGAGTTGAAGGAGACATGTTTGTCTTCCTGTGCTGGAAATGACACTAACATGGAGGGAAAGAATTTACAAGATAAAATCTTCAGAAGACTGAAGAATAGGTGATAGAAGACAAAGAATAGAACATGCAAAGGATGGGGCTGATATTTGAAAGGTAACAAAGGACTGAGGTAGAATCTAAGTGACCACAGACAGAGACCCAGTTTAATTTAGACATCCAGTGTGCTAGAAAGTAGAACACATGGCAAAGACCGGGGCATTGGTAGAGAATGCCATGCTGTATATCTGAATCCCCAGTTGTCTTGCTCATCCTTCCAATCATCTATTTCCTTTCTTTCTTTGTAACTAAAAGCTAAAACATAAAAGTATATATATTAATGGGGATACCGTGTGAAGTTATACTTTGTGTATACAATGCATAATGTTTAAATATGCTTAAATACATATATACCTCCTCAAATGTTTCTTATTTCTTTATGGGGAAAATACTCAACATCCTTTCTTTTTGGCTTTGAAATATATGGTATGTAATGGTTATAGTCTCTCTCCTGTACAATGGCTTACCAAACCTTCTTACTCCTAACTATACTTTAGTACCCACCCAGAAATCAACCTCTCCCATCCCTCCCTGTGTCCTCCCCAGCTGACCACCATCCTACTCTTAACTGATGACCTTGATGGTTTGACATTCCACATATGAGTGAGATTATGCAGTGCTTGTCTTTATTTTACTTAATGTAGTAATCTCCATTTCCACGGATTGTATCATACATAACTGTTCATTCTTTTCATGGCTACATAGTATTCTGTGGTAACCATTGTCCATCCATCAGCCCATGGACATTTAAGGCATTTTTTCCAACTTGTGTGCATATGCACAGACACACATGTGCATATGCACAGACACACATGTGCATATGCACAGACACACGTGTGCGTGTCTTTCTTTCCAGTTTAGAGATGTTCATTTTTATTGTTATTTATTATCTTGTTTGTATTCCAGGATTTTTTTAAAAAAAATCTTGTCTTTAGAAAAATTTAATCACAAGATCAGAACCATGAATTAAAAAACTGACCCTTTGCCCCCCCCTTCCTTTTCAGCCATGCTTCTCCACCGTGTATGGTGGGGGCAGCAGTTCGGTAAATAAACTTCTTCTCCTGCCTGAATAGCATGTGGTGTTCTCCTCATCGGTTACCTAATGAAACCTACCTATTTAATAAACCTTACATATGGTGCCGTGACTCGGATGGGGTTTTTGAACTGGAAATGTTAGAATTTCCTAACCACCCGTTTTCTGTGAACCGAACTGCCTTGAGACACCACCACACGAGACTTTTCACCAATACAATTACTGGCCTTCACATCCACGTCCACACCACTTCTCTACTCTGTTCAGAGCCATTCAGTCTACATGCAATCCAGATCCAGTCCATCTCTTTCAACCTGGAAAACAGGCCTCACTCCTGCCTAGACCATCCTGACTCCCTCCACCATGGTAAGAGTAGATTAGAATCTCGATTGGCTCCATCACAAGCAGCTGATTTCCTAGTGAAAGATTGCTTTGGATTTGTAAAAGCTAAGGCTCTTTCTGTAACTTTGGTTATAAGGACCAGGTGAGCTCTACTTATTCTATTTGATCTCCTTGTTGCTTTAATTGGAAATAACAAAGGGTTTTTGTGGCAAAGATTACAGTTCAAAGCCAGCCCGGGCCGAAAAAATCCCTAAGACTCCATCTCCCAGCTAACCTGCAAAGAGCCAGGCTGGAAGCATGGCTCAAGACTCTTATCTCTAATTAACCAGCAATTAACTAATTAACTGCAAGTGTAACTCAATGTGGTACAGCACTAGCCTTGAGCATAAGTGCTCAGGGACAGTGCCCAGGCCTTGGGTTCAAACCTCCTTGAATACTACCTGGGACAAGCCATCCCAGCAATGAGCACCTAGACTCAGCCAGTCTGGGGAACAAGGGACCATGGAGAGGAGTAAGAGGAGATGATGTCACATCAGCAACTTTGTGCCTGCCCTTTCAAAATTAACCAGAGCTGGGAGGTCAATAGAAATAAGAAGCCTGCCCATCTAATATCCATATCTGTCTACCTATTAACTGGACAGGAATTTATATTCTTGCCTTTGTTACCTGACTTCTCCTATACCTAGTCACCAGATGTCAGAAGTAGCTAGGGACATTTCTACCAACATTTTCAGCCCCAAGTCCTTCCTCTTGCCATTTATTTGTTCTCTAGTTTTTTTTTCAGTCCCTCAATGCCTTGTGAGACTTCTCCAGACTTTTCCAAGAGACTTGCCTCCTCCAGACTTCATCTAATGACTCAATGCCCAAGTGACAGCTGCTGCTTGCTGCCTTCTCCCAGAGGGGACCACATCTCAGCCTTTTACCCCTACTCTTGATGCCCCTCACAAGCAGGAAGTAGCCAGAGAGACTCTTCACCCTTTTTCATAATTATCAAAAGGCTGGAAGGTAAGGTCTGCACAGGGACACCTCCCTCCCTCTTGGCTAAGTTTCCACTCGGTATCTGTTACCTAGGTAACTGGCAGACCTGGAAGCAGACACCTTCCCCTCCTGCTAGCTCACATCCTGGACCACCTCTGGTCACATGCCTCCCATCTGACCTTAGGGGGATCCTAGACCCTGAGGTTATATTCAGATCCAGTGTGGCCACACCTTTTCCCCACCTGGCCACACCTCTTCCTGTCCCTGGCCTAGATAAGTCCTGGTCCAGGAGTGGGCCCTTCCCCCTTCCTTTTCAGCCATGCTTCTCCACCATGCATGATGGGGGCAGCAGTTTGGTAAATAAACTTCTTCTCCTGCCTGAAAACAAAACAAAACAAAACACTGACCCGTTGTGATCCTTTCCTAAGAATATCCTCCTTTGGTCTCTCTGTATGAATGTCTAGAATTATGCATAATTTGTCATGCCCAAGTATATTTTTTGTTTTTTTTACCATCCAGTGTGTTTACTTGTAGATTTATAGGTGCATTTTAGTTACAACAAATGAGGGAAACCATGCAATCTGTTTCTTTGGTTCCGGCTTACTGCTCTAAATATAATTTTTTCCAAGTCTTTCCACTTCCTTATGAATGGTACAATATCATTCTTTCTGATGAAAGCACAGCATTCCATTGTGCACATTTTCTTAATCTATTCATCTGCTGATTGGCATCTGGGTTGATTCCATATCATGGCTATGGTTAACAATGCTGCAATGAACATAGTTATGCTGGTGGCTTTAGTGTGGCCTTATTTATGGTCTATTAGATCAATGTCCAGGAGTGGAATTGCTGGGTCATAGAAGAACCTCCATAGTGCTTTCCAGAGTGCAAGTTTACATTCCCACTAACAGTGAAGTAGTGTTCCCTTTTGGCCACATCCCTGCCAGTATCTCTTGTTGTTAGTTTTCTTGATAATGGCCAAAAGCTCAATAGCTATGAGCATATGATCATATAAAATTATGTTTATCAAAACTAACTCCAAGAAATGGAAACAAGGGTTTTTTTTGTTATTTTGCTTTTATTGCCTCCTTTGTTCTTTTTTGATTTCTGTACCTTTTGTTTTGTATGTAAGTTTATCTGTTTGGGGTAGGGTAAGGGAGAGCACAGAAATGATGGGACAAAGAGTGAACATGCAGCAGTGATATTCACCTCGCACTATATTGAAAGTGAACTACACAACTTGCTGAGGGTGGGGGTCAGGAGAGGAAAACTGGGAGAAATTGAGGGAAGAGGTGACACTGTCCGAAAAGAAATGTACTTATTGCCTTCCATACATCACCTTTACAATAATATTAAAAAAATATAAAAAAGAACTGATCCAAAGTGGATAAAGGTGAGACTGAAAATGGGTGATGCTAAGTAAAAGCCTGAGAAATGGAAGGAGCTTCAGTCACTTTTCATTCTCCAGTCCTTGAACATCTAGAGACAAGCATATAACCACAAGTAAAGAATGGAAAGATTCATTAATAAAGAAATAGAATGGGAACGGGAAAAGTACAGATACTGATATGTAGAACTCCTGCAATGAACAAGCTAAGTCATTGTTCAGTCACATTGAGCTGGTAGAATTTGATTGTCTATAAGTCACATCAACTCACAGAAAGTTGAATTATTAATTCTTTACTCAATTATCTCCAGGCCTTTGAGGAAAACCTTCCTCACTAATGGACCAAGACTAAAATAATAGGTTGAATAAGGAACTTAGTGAAAGTATGAACAAAACCATAGAGAGCTGAAGAAAACTTTTCCTTATCCCCCAGCCTGGAATATCCAAGTATTTAATCAATTCATGCATTAGGAACAATTAACAAAATAAGAAGAAACTCTTAGGAAGAAAAGAATATGTTGATAAATTTAAAAATTCCATTCCAAGTTTTAAAAGTCAAGTTCAGGAAGTACGCTAGGAGACAGAACCCAAGACTGAAATATAAGAAAATTCAATAGAAAAATTAGCAATTAAAAACCCAAGAAAATCAAGACTACTTTGTTCACCTAAGTTGACAAGTTGAATTGAAACCCCTTTGTACAGCTATTTCAAGGTGATAAAAAGAAAAAAAATGAAAAAAAAATCCAAGACCATTTTTAAAATTCAACATGTATAAATTCTAGGATAAAAGGGAGAAAGTGGGAAAGATCAAACATCCAGGAAATAATAGCAGGAAATTACCAATACATTGAATTGCATGAGTTTCCAGAATGAACAGTTCATAGAATGCTCAACATAATGAATAAAGAAGATGTAATTTAAGACAAATTCTGATTAAATGACATGTATGGAAATACAGAGATCTTAAAATAAGAAATAGACTATTTCTCTAGCAATACTAGAACCCAGTCTAAAAACAAAGGAAGGACATCATAAAAAAATGGTGAAAACTAGTTTCAAGTACAAATTCCATCCCTGATTATCAGATATTTAAAGATTCAAAATTTTTACCTACTCAGACATATTTATCAGGAAACCATTAGAAGACTGCATGTTTTTATTTGTTTATCTTTTTGATTCGAAGAAAGCCATGTTATGTAACCTATGCTGGCCTTACTTTCTGATCCTCTTGCCTTGGCTTCCTTTGCTGGGATTAGAAGTGTGCACTACCAAGTCTGACTAATATCTTGTTGAAGAAGATAGTAATGAAATAAAAAAGACACAATTCAAAGAACCAGACTATGAAGTACGTAGGATATGAAAAGGAGCTCCAGACTGAGAGAGAGTTGAACTTTGAGGCAAATGGCCAGATTTGGACAAGATGACAAATGCTCTGGGAAAAAGTTAGATCTGATTAATTATTGGATACATTTGGCCATGTAGAAAGGCAGATGAACTGGGATAGTATAAATTGTTAACTGAAAATTCCTATAAACTGTGGGGAAAATAAGAAAGGATACTTAGCTCAATAGAGTACAATATTCATTCAGTCAAACAAGATAAGCATGCAATATGATTTAACCCAAATAATATAAGCATACAATATGATTTAACCCAAACATACCAATAAAATACTGTTGAAGACCTGCATACGCGTGAGCATGTGTGTTAGTGGTTTTGAGGATAAGAGCTGTTTTCATTGAATAAAATGTGAACAACCAGTGTTTCAAATTGACACATGAAGAAATATAAGAGCAATTATATTATGATATTTTACAGTTATCCTAGAAGTGGTAAGTAAAACAACAAAAATGGGACACATGATTTGTTTTCTATAATAATCCACTTACTGATCTTTGGCTTTTCAATAATGTTTTTTCATTGCACTGATAATAATAAAAATTAACAATAAAGTGTATTGGTAATTGTTTTTAAAGTATTGACTAGGTTTATGCAATTGATTATTGATCCTTATCCAGAAAATAATAGAAGTCTAGCATAAATTTCACAGACTGAAGTATGCAGTTTTACTTTTTTAAAAAAGTACTGTAAACATCAAAACACATTACTTGGATAATATACTAACTGGTATTTTATAGGGGAAAGTTGTTATAACTATCTTTTTACATTGGAACAATATTGATGGTCTTTGATTATTAAGAAGGCCTGGGAATGTTAAGATTTCTTGAACAAAGAAAATACATTTTGAAGGAAGAATTTCTTGCTTTCTTTTCTCTGAGATTTTTTTTAAATAGGGATTTCTTCTGGTGCATTTACCAAAATCTTCACCACAGTTGTACCACCACAGTGAACAAGCAGTCCAATCTGCCTGTTGCCTCTGTGAGTAAGCTGTACATTCAGATTTGCGTTGCACTTTCAAACACTACATAGTAGATTTTGGTGCTGGAGGGAGTGTGTGCATGTGCCCAGAGCTCCGCAGGCAAAGCTCAGAGAGTTTACAGACTGAACCTATGGGAAGATGGTTGTCAGTCACAGGAACACTGGATGTTGAAGAGCTCATGCTACTCATTGATGTATTAACTAATATTTTTAAGACTTTGGGCCAAGGCTTTCTTCCCCAGTTGAGCAAATTCAGGGACCAAGAAGACAAATGGACTTTTCAAAGGACATGAAGTGGGAGTTCCCAAGGAAGCTTCTGCCAGTTATGCCCACTGACTGTCCCTGGCTGGAAGACCAGAGAAGAAAGGACTGTTTGGTTTTCTGACTTGAGCCTTGCAGATCAAGCAAACATGAGACTTGAAGGTCTGGAGGAGATCAGGAGAGTCTCCATGCTGTACCTCATTGTAATGACAGAAACAGGGGATGATGAGGCTCGTGAGCAGGGTCATATGGTATGTAGAGATGAGCTAGGGCTTCCTTTCTAATCATTACCTTGCTATATTTTCTCAAGAAAGTCACCTAAACGCTCTAAGCACTTATTTCCTTAGGGGTAGTCTGTTTATTTTGTTACCTTGCTGAATTGTGAGGTGTGGGGGAATTAGAATTAGCTGCTTGACACCAAATCAAGGAAATTGCTCAGTAATTATCATGTCCTAAAGAGATCTGTAAAGTTAGAACTAGGATTTGAACATGGGACTCTCAGACTCCAGAGTCATAATATAGGTAACTGCAGCACAAAGCAGCCTGCAGAAGGAAGAAAGATGGGAACAGATTGCAGCCTGGATCCAGATACTGCTCAAATGCTTACATTAGATACCAAGTCTGAGAAAGCATCACCTAGAAATGAGTGTGCCAAGGATATTGGATTTTGAGTGACCCTCAGAGGTTGCTTAGAAAGTGGACATGTTAAGTTTCCTACTTCACGGGAAGGGTCTATTTTCTCCTGTGCCTTGGCCTTGTTGATAGCTCTCACAAGTAGAATTGACCTTCCTGCCTCACTTCAGGGGAAGAGTCCAGTTTGAAATCACCTAGATATTATTAAGAGACTTTTAGATGGTCTGTATGTCAGTTCCAAATATATCCCCACTCTATCTGTAATCCTAGCTATGGAGGAAGCAGAGACCAGGAGGAAGGCAGTTCAAGGACAGCCTAGGCAAAATGTTAGACTCAATTTGAACAAACAAATTGGATACGATGATTCATGCCTGGAATCCCAACTATCCTAAAAGCACATGTAGAAGGATGGTGGACCAACATCAGCCCTGGGCAAAACCATAAGACCTTATCTGAAAAAGAACTAAAGCCAAAAAAGGACTGAGGAACATAATTCAAGTGGCAGCAAGCAGATGGCCTTGAGTTCAAACTCTAGACCTTAAAACAAAATGAAACAGCAGCAACAGCAATGACACACACACACACGCGCACACACACACACACACACACACGCACACACGCACGCGCGCGCGCGCGCACACACACACACACACACACACACACAATCTCCAAAGACTGTGATAAACATGCAAGCTTTTAGTTGCTGTAATTTGTTTACACATTATAGAGGGTGGTTCACTAGCATTTAATCAAAAGGGCAAACTGGAGAAAACAGTTGCTCCAAATATCCAGCTATCTTTATCTCACACTCTGACACCAGAGGTTCAGACAAGAGCATGTTTTATAAATGGATTTACTCTGGTGAAACTGCTGGTATTCAGAATATGCAAATGAGCTACAAAGAAGATAAATATTTTAAAAATTCTTTGAAACCTGCATAGACAATTACAAATCAGCAAAGCCAAAAGTATGAGCTCCCTGCAGTGGTACCTGATGCTTGATTCCAGAGCTTCCTTTCCTTTGGTCTAGCGATTGATTGTGAAATCTCCTCAGTTATCCTCTGCGATGACCTGCATTCCTTCTTCCAGAGTTGTCAGGTTTGGTTTATACAGAGGTCTGATCCCAGCCATTAAGAGGGCAAAGACTTGGATTTCACCTAATTTGTAGAGCAGATTGTCTGATACTTTTGTCTCTTTGCTAATGAATATTCATATATAAAGAGTAAACTTTGGCTTGAAGTCTGCTCTTGATAGGACGTGGAGCAGGACTTTGGGGACAGAAACTTAGATTTTCATTACTCAAAATCTGCAGTCAATATGTAGCATCTGGGAATTTATTATCTTTTGGGAGGGTCAGAGAATCACCCAGCCCCACTGAATTGAAGTTTGTGTTTTAATAGGATCTTCTGTGATTTATGGCCAAGTTAAAGTTCGAAGAGGTCTTTTACAGTCCTCATTTACTTCTAACTTTACGTGTCTACATATGTATATATTTTTGAAAATGTTCTTAATGGTTATTATAAAGGTGATGTACAGAGGGGTTACAGTTGCATAAGTCAGGCAAAGAGCACATTTCTTTTTGGACAATGTCACCTCTTCCCTGCTCTCTCCCAGTTTTTCTCCTCCATCCCCACCCACAAGTTATATAGTTCATTTGCAACATAATATCCAGTGAGGACCATTGCAGATCATTACAGCAAATGTTCACCCATTCCCCTCCTTTTATATATATGAAATTGAACTCAGAGCCTCAAACATAAACACAGTTGTGACACCATTTGAGCCATACCTCCAGCCTTACCTCTAACGTTAGATAGCTACTGGTGTCAAAAAGATAAATTAATTGAGAAGCATGCGATTAATTTAGGCCAGTTTGAAACAGCAAGCAAGAAGAATTTCCAGGGACTTAAGGCTTAGGACTTGCTCAAATGCTCAGAAGGAAGGGGAGAAAGGAGGCGATGCAATATGGAGGAAGTTGCAAAGTCAGATTACTATACAGACAAAGCTAGTGAGAAAAACAAATAAGAGTAATGCAAACTAGCTGGACTGGGGACTTCTTGCCTCTTTAAAAACACCCACCAATGCTCAGGTCCACACAGAACCTGGGCCCCAGGATGTCAGAATATTGCATTTTTTTAGTTGCCCAGAATATACATTTTAATGGAAAATTCCCTGAGACTTGTTCAGTGAAGACCAGTAGGTTAAATGTATCAGCTAAAAATTGCTGAGCTAGCAGCCCCCAAGAAGGTGGATAAAATGGCAGGAACTCCCAAATACCTATCAGTCCTATCTCTCAACATTAACGGACTTAACTCTCCAATTAAGCGACATAGACTGTCTAGTTGGATTAAACAGCAAGATCCATCTATCTGCTGCCTTCAGGAGTCACATCTTGCCCATAAAAACAAACACATTTTCAATGTTAAAGGCTGGAACAAAATCTTCCAAGCAAACGGCCCCCATAACAGGCGGGAGTTGCAATCCTAATATCAGATAAAATAGACTTCAAATTAAAATTCGTGAGAAGAGATAAAGAAGGTCACTACATACTAATTAAGGGATCTCTCATTCACGAGGATATTACAATTCTAAATATCTATTTGCCAAACAATGGAGCACCCAAATTTATCCAAGAAACACTACTTTCCCTCAAATCCCACATAGATCCAAACACATTAATTGTTGGGGACCTTAACACACCACTTTCCCCACTAGATAGATCAACTCAGCAAAAACTCAACAGAGAAACCTCAGATCTAAACAACTGCATAGATCAACTAGATTTACCAGACATCTACCGAATATTTCACCCAGCAGCATCAGAATACACGTTTTTCTCAACAGCACATGGAACATTTTCCAAAATAGACCACATTTTAGGCCACAAAGCAAACGTCCAAATTCAGAAACTTGAAGTTATACCTTGCATTCTCTCTGACCACAAGGGAATAAAATTAGAACTCAATACCAAAAGCCACCAAAGAAAATCCTGTAACACATGGAGGCTGAACAACACACTGCTGAATCACAAGTGGGTCATGGAAAAGATTAGAAAGGAAATTCAAATGTTCATGATATTCAACAAATATGAACACGCAAATTACCAGCTCTTCTGGGACACAGCAAAGGCAGTACTCAGGGGCAAGTTTATAGCTCTGAGTTCCTACATCAATAAATTGGAGAGATCTGAAACCAACAATTTAATGAGACATCTGAGCCTCCTTGAAAAAGAGCAGCAAGATAAACCCCAATCCAGTAGATGGAAAGAAATAATTAAAATTAAATCAGAATTAAATGAATTAGAATCCAAAAAAACCACAGAAAGAATCAACAAAACAAAGAGTTGGTTCTTCAAAAAAATTGACAAAATTGACAGATCCTTAGCAAATCCTATCAGAAAAAGAAGAGAACACACCCAAATAAATAAACACAGAGATGAGACTGATAACATCACCACAGAAACAACCAAGATTCAGAACATTATAAGGGAATACATCTCAAAACTTTATGCTAATAAGTTTGAGAACTTGGCAGAAATGGACCTTTTCCTAGCAAATATTAACATGCCGAAACTAAACCAATATGAGTTAAACCATCTTAACAGGCCCATATCAAGCGTTGAAATAGAAACAGCAATAAGAGACCTCCCATCTAAGAAAAGCCCTGGACCAGATGGCTTTACAGAAGAATTCTATAAGGCCTTCAAAGCAGAACTAACACCAATACTCCTCCAACTCTTCAATGAAATTGAAAGAGAAAGTTCACTACCGAACTCATTCTATGAAGCCATCATAACCCTCATCCCAAAACCAGGCAGGGACTCATCAAAGAAAGAGAACTATAGATCCATTTCTTTGATGAACATTGATGTAAAACTTCTCAACAAAATTCTGGCCAATTGACTTCAATTCATCCAAAAAATCATACACCATGATCAAACAGGATTCATTTCAGGGATGCAAAGCTCGTTCAATATACCCAAATCAATTAACATAATTCATCACATCAACAGAAGCAAGGATAAGAACCACATGGTTATCTCAATAGATGCAGAAAAAGCATTTGACAAGATCCAACACCCCTTTATGATGAAGGTTCTGGAAAAATTAGGAATCATGGAACATTCCTCAATACAATAAATGCTGTATATGACACACCTACAGCCAGCATTTTACTTAATGGTGAAAAACTAAAGCAATTTCCTCTTAACTCAGGAACGAGACAAGGATGTCCACTCTCTCCACTTCTCTTCAATCTAGTATTAGAATGCCTAGCTACAGCAATAAGACAAGATGCAAACATAAAGGGTATCCAAATAGGGAAAGAAGAAGTAAAACTCTCCCTCTTTGCAGATGACATGATCTTGTATTTAAAGAATCCCATAGACTCCACTTCCAAATTACTCAAGCTGTTCAAAACTTTGGCAAAGTAGCAGGGTATAAAATTAATCCTCAAAAATCAATGGCTTTTCTGTATGCCAACAATGAGAAAAGTGTGGCTGAAATTAGAAAAGCAACTCCATTTGTAATAGCCCCACAAAAAAATAAAATACCTAGGAATTAACCAAAGAAGTGAAGGACCTCTATGATGAAAACTTTAAAAACTTGAAAAAGGAAATCAAAACAGAACTTAAAAAGTGGCAAAAAACTCCCATGCTCCTGGATTGGAAAGATCAACATTGTGAAAATGGCAATACTTCCCAAGGCTATCTACAAATTCAACCCAATACCTATCAAAATTCCAACCTCATTCTTCAAGGAAATAGAAGAGGCAATCCAAAAATTCATATGGAACAATAAAAGACACCGAATAGCAAAAACGATCCCCAACAGAAAGAACAGTGCTGGAGGAATATCAATACTAAATTTCAAACTCTACTATAAAGCCATAGTAATCAAAACAGCTTGGTACTAGCACAAGAACAGACCTCAGGACCAATGGAATGGAATTGAAAATCCAGAAATGAACCTACAGACCTATAGCCATCTAATCTTCCATAAGGGAGCTAAAAAAATAGAATGGAAGAAAGACAGCCTCTTCAGTAAATGGTGCTGGCAAAATTGGTTAACTACTTATTAAAAACTAAAGTTAGATCCTTACATATCACCCTGCACCAGAATCAACTCCAAATGGATCAAAGACCTCAAAGTCAAAGCAGACACTCTGAAAACATTACAGGATGGAATAGGAGAAACCCTAGGTCTCCTTGGCACAGGCTGAAATTTTCTTAATAGAGACCCAGAAACACAACAAGTCAAAGAAAGGTTGGACAAATGGGATTGCATGAAGTTGCAGAGCTTCTGCATGTCAAAGGACATAGCTTGCAAGATCAATAGAAAGTCCACGGATTGGGAGAAGATCTTCACTAGCCATATAACAGACAAGGGTCTCATATCTAAAATATACTTGGAACTCAAAAAATTAAATTCCCCAACAACAAATCTTCAAAGAAACAACTGTCCAATAAATAAGTGGGCTAAAGACTTAAAGAGAAACTTCTCTGAAGAGGAAAGAAGGATGGCTAATAGACACATGAAGAAATGCTCAACCGCCCCAGCCATAAAAGAAATGCAAATCAACACAACATTGAGATACCACCTCACTCCAGTTAGAATAGGTAGAATCAAGAAATCTAATACCAACAGATGCTGGAGGGGGTGGACAGAGGGAACCTTACTGCATTGTTGGTGGGAGTGTAAACTTGTTCAACCACTTTGGAAAGTAGTATGGAGGTTCCTCAAAAGACTCCACATAGAGCTCCCCTATGACCCAGCAATCCCACTTTTGGGCTTTACTCAAATGTTTACAAACAAGACCACATTAAAGCTACCAGCACAACTATGTTTATTGCAGCATTATTTACATAGCTAAGGTATGGAGCCAACCCAGATGCCCCTCAGTAGATGAATGGATCAAGAAAATGTGGTATATATACACAATTGAATTCTATGCTTCCATCAGAAAGAATGACATTGCCCCATTTGTTAGGAAATGGAAAAACTTGGAAAAAATTATATTAAGTGAAGTAAGCCAGGCCCAAAGAAACATAAGTCCCATGGTTTCCCTTATTTGCAATATCTGGTATATGTCTGAGTTAAGCAGAAAAGGTCAGATAAGGTGATGTTAGGGAAATGAACCCTAAGCTATGTATTCAAATGTTTTTTTTCTTTCATAAGATTGTTTCTCACACATTTATAAGATTATTTCTTTGTTGCTTTGTATGTCCCTTCCCCACAGTATAACCCCTGCTTTCACTGTATTTGATGTTGTTATAATTTGTGGAGGGGAAGGGGAAAAACAAATCATTTAAATAGGGATCCAGGTGGACCCATTGCAACAATGAAATGTACAAGTCGTTATGTAGAAAACAAACTTTACAACTTTGTTTGGGAGGGGGGAGGAGGGGGACTGGGGATGAAGGTTGGGATGGGAAGGGGAAACAGAGGAGGAGGCTACAATGATAAGAAATGTACTCATTATCTTGCCCATGTAATTGTAACCCCTCTGTACAGTATTTTCACAATAAAAAAAATTGCTGAACTAACTCAGTCACTGACTCCTTCCAAAGAGCTATAGCAAGTCATTCCTGTCTGTGTTTCTGTTTGTGTGTTTCTTTCATGGGCTATTATTATTAGAGAACATGTAATTTCCCAAATCCATGCAAATGAGAATGATGGATGGAAAGAGACCTGAGCCAAAGGCCTCGAGATTGCCCTGCTGATTTCAGCTGGAAATGATATCCTTGGGGAACTGCCAACCAGTGGCTTTTAAATGAAATCTCAATTTTCTGATGGAGAATCTGAGGATGTGGAGATCACACACTACTGCTGTTTGAACGGGGGGGGCACTATTAGCTGCACAGCTTGGTGGTGTACACTCAGTTTAAAATTGGGGTATCTGATTAAAAATGTGAGTGGAGTTAGGGAGAACACAGATGGCCCAGGTGAATGCAGAGAGCTGCTTCCTTAAATATGCCCCAGACTTGAGTGTGTGTGTGTGTGT
This sequence comes from Dipodomys ordii, assembly GCF_000151885.1. NCBI lineage: Eukaryota > Metazoa > Chordata > Mammalia > Rodentia > Heteromyidae > Dipodomys > Dipodomys ordii. The sequence continues at coordinate 4,945,368 of NW_012267367.1, forward strand.
GAGAGAGAGAGAGAGAGAGAGAGAGAGAGAGAGAGAGAGAGGGAGAGAGAGAGAGAAAGAACTGGACTTTGAACTCAAGGCCTCAAACTCTTGATCTATTTTTCACTCACCACTGGCATTCTACTACTTGAGCCATGCCTGCAGTTGGTAAGTTTGCTAGTTTTTTCATTTATTTATTTTGCCAGTACTCTGGTTTGAACCCAAGGCCTGCTAGTTTTGAAGATAGTCTCATGGACTTTTTGCCTGGGCTGGCTTCAAAACTAGATACTCAGTTCTTAGCCTCCTAGGTAGCTAGGATTACAGGCATGAGCCATGGGTTGCTTGACAATCCTCCATTTCTGGGCTTCTCATTGCTTCCTCTAAGAACAACATTGGTTTTAAGAGAAAGTTGTCGGCTCCATCTATAAAGTAGGGCACCTCTACTTCTTTTCCATGGTCTGGACTAAAAGGTACACACTTCTATCTCCTGGTTTTGGTAGTGGTACTGGGGCTTAAGTTCAAGGTCTTACTCTTTTGCTTGGCTTCTTCACTCATGGTTGGCACTCTTCCACTTGAGCCACACATCCAGCCCAGATTTTTACTAGCTAATTGGAGATAGAGTCTCACAGACTTTTCTGAATAAGTAGGATTACAGAGATCTAACGTTGTCAAACTCTAACTATATTAACTGTGCCAGACACTGTTGGTATTGGTTTGGAATCACAATGTTGTATCATCTCTCTGGCCCTCACTCTCCATGGGTCATCTGATATAATTTTTGCCTACTCAAAGTAGGTATTCAAGGACATGTTAGTTAAGCATAGTACAAATTGGGAGCATCAGAACTGTTGCTCATTGATCATAAATATGAACATGGCAAATAGACCTCCACATGGGAGAATGAACAAACAGTACAAGGAAGATTTTGCTTTTTATATTTTATATGAAAATCATTTAGGTAAAATACACATATTTATATTTACATATATTTCTCTTACCATTCTTTCCAGGGCTTTGCTAGGAAGCTGTTTTCCCCCTCCTCTGGACAGGCAGATTTATCATATAATCTCAAGGCTCTGGCAAAAATTCTGTCGCCTTGCAAGAGCTATCTACTGAAGTACTCTCTCATCACATGTCTAAGTTGGTTCAAGCCTCCTTGTGTCCCACTTTTCTGGTCATCTTTTCCAAGTTTGTATAACTGTGGAAGGCCCCAAATTTTACCAGAACCCTGAAAGAGTGTTCACTGATCTGAGAACCCAGTGAGGTTCATTGTCCTTCCGAATGGAGAAACAAGGTGGCAGTAAAGCTGCCTGGACTTCGTGACTCATCTCTTTGTCTTGTCAAGAGAGGCTCTTCTCATAGACTCCTGGGCAGTTGTTGAAATTGGCTTCATTTTTCTGCTGCTTCATAAGCAATCAAGTTGTCTACGAAAATCACTGCCCATTGTTAGAACAACAATGGCTCCTGCAGCCTCCTTCTCAAGTGGATTCAAAATAGATGAGTCTCTTCCAATTTCACGGGGGATGAAAGAGGCCAAGGTTCTGCTGCAGAAGTGCTGGGTAAAGTACTGGGTCCTTCTTTCTCAATAGGGTACAAAATGGTCCTTCCTTCTTGGGACATTGTGGGGGCGATAGAACTAACAACATATTCCTCTTGTCTATGTTTTGTTGTTAGCTGTATTGCTTTTCCTCCCTTCCAATATGCTATACTCAAGATTCAGAGGCTTCTCTATTGGGTAAGAAGTGGTTGGTTTAGGCACAAGCTAGTGCTGAATGAGGCCAGCCAATGAGGAAGAGAATCTTTGCTAGACACAAACGTGTTGACCATTGAGATTGATGACGTAGTATCATTGGGTCCAGGTGAGGGTTTGTGAAGTTTCCATTTAGAAGTAGGCACTCTTCACTTAGGATCCTTGATTTTAATCCAGAATAAGGATTTCTGGATAAGTCGTAATGGTAAGAAAACTTGGCAGAGCTTTATTGAGTAAGCAAGCAGACAGACATGCAGAGGCATAAAAGACATACTCTAACAGAGTATAGGTGCTCTCAAAGGGAGAGAGACAGAACTTTCAACATCAGGGGTATTTGTATGATAAAAGCAGGATCTGACTTAAAGTTATGCAAAGATAGGTGTGTTCTTAATCACTGTTTTAAAATTTTTATTGTTTTTATAAAGGTGATGTACAGAGGGGTGACTGTTTCGTAAGTCAGGTAATGAGTCCATTTCTTTTTGGACAATATCACCCATTTTTTTGTTCTCTCCAGTTTTTCCTTTCTGTTCTCACCCATAAATTGTATAGTTCATTTTCAACATGGTTTCTACTGAATACCACTACTGCTTTTGTTCACCTCATGTGCCTGCATGTCTCCTCTTAAGTTCCCCCTAAAGACAGAAAAAACAAGACAAAAAAGAATCAATCTTGGTGTTACGTTTTCTGAGTTCCTGTTATGTTTGTGACTTACCCTTCAATGGGAGGACATTCCTTTCAGGAAAGAATGCATCCTGCCATAAAACAGAGGCATTTGTGTTGAGATAAGGAGTGAATCCCATTGTCTCTCAGAAATGGTGTATTTAGAAGTAAAGAAGATAGTGCTTCTAAATACCCTATCTCCTCCTGAATGCTAGCCCCCAGGCCACATTTTCCCCAATCTACCCTGCTTCAACATACTTGTGATGTCTCAATGAATTCAGAACCAAAAATATTTCAGAAAGTTGAGAGCAGATTAAGTGAGTTACTATATGCGGAACCAAGTCTGGCACAGAAAATCTGTTATTTATATTGATTCTTTATGACTTCCCTCTGGGGAAAAATGTATTCCTGGCTTACAGTCCTTATCTTTTTGTTCTACAATGTACTTAACGCTCCTGATCTCTAAGAAGGAAATACCTGTGTCATATGATTATTTTCATGACTCAATGTATACTATGAATTACTCTACACACTACCTCTTTCTGTTGGGATCTTACTACTATGCAAATAAACTTCTCATATGATAGTAATGAAGCTCATTCTAAAATTGTGGTTTATCTTTCATTTTTATGGTCACCAAATACAAATTGAGTATTAATATATACATTTACTCACCAATGTGTAAATTATTCTTACTTGAAAAGTAATATGTTTTTAGTACCACAAAAAAAGTTTTGAATTCAAGATTTCAAGTTTGCTAGATGGGCGCTCTATCATTTGAACCATGCTTGCAGCTGTGTTTTAGGCTGGTTATTGTTGACATGGTGTCTCACTTCCACTCAGGCATGACTGAACAATGATCTTCCAACTTTAAGATCTCAGTTGTTGCTGGCATCACAGACATGTACTGCTGTGTCCAGTTTCATACCACGGAGGTAGAGTCTCAAAGATTTTTCTACTCCAGCTGATTTGAAACTTTGATTCTCCCAATGTCAGGCTCCCAAGTAACTTGGGATGAGAGGTGCTCAGCTATGGATTAAGAAGGAATTCCTGTAGACTTCCCTGCACAGGCTAGCCTTGAATTGTAATTCTCCTAATCTCAGTCTCCTAAATTGTTTAGCATTTCATGCAAAGAGCTACCAGCACTTGGCCCAAAATAGTATTTCCTGTATCAATTGTGTCTTAAAATAATGGCTTGAGGCAATGTACAAAATAGAAAAGGTAATTCCCTAAGTGGAGAATTTAAGAACGTAAAATGAAATTAGACTCAAGTAAACTCAATCACTATCACCTGAATATATGTGAGGTTATAGCATTGTGGTAGGTATGGGAAGGGAGAGAATTAATCTTGATAACAGAGGGCTTTGCATATTCCTGGATAAAGTACATGTGCGCATGCGAGTACACACACACACACACACACACACACACACACACACACAGCTGGAAGACAAAGTCTGGGAATATAACTGAACCACAGGTCCAGGGGGACAGTGGGAATCATGGAGTAATCTCAGGGGGAGTATTTGGATTTTAGATCAATCTTTAATGATGGTTACAGTTTTAGGCAGACTGAGGAAAGAGAGGACAAGTAATCAGACTGAGGAAGAAGTCAAGCCAATATTGTCCAGGCAGACTTGTCTAAGCTAGACAAGCATCTACAAGGCACAAAGCACTGAAGGATAGGGGCTGAAGACTGACAAGAGTAACAGGACAGCAAACCTTGGGGTAGGGGAGGAATTGTTCTGAAGGCAGAGAAAATAGGAAGGGCAACTATATCTGAATTTTTCAAGTTCCACTGGGAATGTGAGGACACTTAGATACCCAGAAAGTATTTGGAAGAAGTGAATTGGTTGTGGGGAGAAAGAAATAAATGAGAATGGACTTTTTCGTTAAAGCCCATGGTTTTTATGCAAGTGTAGAGAATTATACCCGATATCCATAGTGTTAGCTCTGCCCAGGGTGTGGGGTATAACCCCTTCCTTTTATTCTTCCTTGGTGCTCACGTGGCCTTCCTACAATTCCCTGCCTAGCACCTTGGAACAGTGGGCGGACCCCAGGCTCTGACGTCATAGCTGTGGCCACACCGCCTCCCCGCCCTCTCCCTGTATAATGTCTCCATCATTAGTTCCTCCCTTTTCCCCGTTTGCACCTTTCCCCTTGCTCCCCGCATCCCTTGCACCCCCTGAACACTCCATCTGGTGCAGCCCCTGCGTGCCTCCATCTCATGCAGGCGGGCAAGTAAGCTCTCCTCCCCCCCAAACTCTTTTCTGCCTGAACCATGTGGCAGTCTCCTGTTGGTGAATCTTACACACAGGTCCTTCCTTCCCTGTAGATAGCAGATGCCAGGTCTTTACCTCACTTCACCCTTGCAAGTGAGAGAATTGCCTGTTAGTGAAGACATGGGCAGGTCTGTAATATTTTAGTCTGAGGCTTTTTCTTTAACACCGTTGAAAAACAAAACCCAACGGATAGCATACAATTTGTTTCTTCTTTGGAAGAGAAAATCAAAGCTTAAGCAAGTTGAAAACGCAGTTCCAGGAAACAGGTGTTAAGAAGTGGAACTGGAGTTCAGGTGTGTGTTTTTCAGAGTCCATACTCTCTCCCTGTCTTCAGGACTCGGTGCCGGTGAGATCTGTCTGCAAATCCAGGTGGCATCAAAGCCTACCATTTGATAGAAGAAGGCCCTTCTCAATCCTCCTTCTAGCCCTTAAATATAGAAAGTATTGTAAGCAAGTAGAGAAGCAATCCACAGCTAACCTAAAATTCTGGTTTCAAAATCCTTAAATGATTCAGGAAAAAGTAACTGTTTAAACCAGAAGCGAGTAGCCAGGCACAGTAGTTCATACTTGTAATCCTAGGTACTCAAGAGGCTGAGATCTGGAGATCATGGTTCAAAGCCAGCCTGGGGGAAGGACAGTCTATGAAACTCTTATCTCCAATAAACTATTTTAAAGAAAAGCCAGAGGTGGATCTGTGGCTCAAGTGGTAGAGTGATAGCCTTGAGCAGAAAAGCTCAGGGACTGTGCCCAGGCTCCTCTGAGTTCAAACTTCAGGACCGGCACACACACACACACACACACACACACACACACACACACACACACACACACACACA
>NW_012267367.1:4952032-4961389 GCF_000151885.1 Dipodomys ordii
TTTGTTGTTGGGGGATTTAATTTTTTGAGTTCCAAGTATATTTTAGATATGAGACCCTTGTCTGTTGTATGGCTAGTGAAGATCTTCTCCCAATCTGTGGGCTTCCTATTGATCTTGTCTAGCTTGTATCTTGCATGGATTGTCAAGAACAAGCCACATGTAGGAATCCATGGATATTATGAACATCATGAGAGGAACAAAAAACCTCACTACTTTTCAATTCAAGTTCTGCCATAGAGCTGCTTTATGTTATAGCTATTTCTCACCTGGACTATTGTTGATACCTTGGCAAGCCCTTTCTATTCATCTGTCATGCTTTTACTTGTCTATTCATAACACAGAGACACATTTTTTCCCACCAGCTGTAATTCTCAAACCGCCCTTTACTCAGGCAATTATACCAGCTTTCTGTTTCATCAGAGAATTCAATTTAAAATTTTAGTGCCAGTGGTTAAAATACTTACTTCATACATAACTTGAAGTTTGTATGGTTTTAATTCACATTTATGTTTCTGCTCACACTTTGCATTCTTTAATTGATTTATTTGTTAGCTGTGCCATCTGCAGATTTTAGGTACTAAGCTTTCCCAAACGGTTTTTATGTTGTGTGTTTTTTTTTTTGTCTCAAAGCTGCTTTCAAAACTACTTCCTTTACCTTATTGCAATTAACGCTGTGTTACTTTGTCATCTTCCGGAGCGAACATTTCAGAGTACTGCCTTCCTATATCTTTTGTCTGAAGTTAGATTGTTAGATGTTTAGACAAATACAACAATAACTTTTTTAGCCATAAAGATATTTTGTGTGGCTTTCCAGAAGCAGAAAATCTATAATGTGAGCTCTATTTTCTGCTGTATGGGCACCATGAAAATCTCAGTTCATTCGTTGAGTTGGTTGGTGGACATCCATCTAATTTGTGAAAGTGAAGTTTTCTGACATCTATCCCATAGCCTATATGGACAAAAGTTTTCTTCTAGATTTATTCAGTAATTTTGAGAAAAGGGTTCTTCTCTTCCAGTATGCTCAACTCCTGGTACATGAGTATCTTAAGTAATCAGTTAAGTGATGACTAGACAACTAATCAGTCTAAAGCACAATGTGGCCATGCTGGGAATGACACTGGGAACAGAGGAGTAGGTAATGTTCCTTTTGGCTCTCCTTGACCTCTGGAAAATCTTGGAAGTGCTCAGAGTCTGTTAGTATGTAGGTACTTTTTGCTGTTAAAAGTTACCTTCCTACTGTAGCTTTATCTCTCCTATGAGTCTGGATAACTATGGCTCTGACATTTAAGATATAACATTATGTTTGTAGGTACAGATGAATTCTCTATTTATTTTTCTTATTGTCCTATGTTCTTAGTGCTTTATCACAGAGAGAAAAACATCCCTCAGGATTTCTTTCCACTGCTAAAAAGCTAGTAGTGCAATGATTCTTACCTTCGATTCATGTTAGAACCACTGGGAAGCTCTGAAGTCCACTGAGACCTGGATCCCACAGAGTTCAGATTTGATTGGTTTGGGGTGTGGCTTTGGCACAGGAAATTTTGACATCGACCCAGTTGGTTCTATTTTGTACAACTCGGGTTGAGAATTGCTGATACAAAACATAATCTTTGAATACTTGAGGCCCCAGGACTCAATATGGTGTCACCCATTTTATTTTGTATTGCTAGTCACTTTTGACTAATAATTTCATAATGAAATATAACTCCCACTAACCTGTTTATAATACTTTTCAGTAGATGATCAGAAAAATTTGTGAAATATACAGACTTTTAGACCCTCACTTTGGAGGTTCTGATTCCATATGTTTGTGGTAAATCAAAAGACATGCATAAAAATCACCAAAGTGATTCTTGATTCTTTTTAAATTGTAAAGGTGATGTACAAAGGGGTTACAGTTCCATAAGTAATGAGTACATTTCTTGTCCCTCATTTTCTCTTGCTTTCCCTCCCCCTCAAGTTGTAAAGTTCATTTCCAACAGTGTCTTGTGAGTATTGCTGTTGCATTAGTTCACCTTTGTCTTTTGTCTCACCATGACAACAGGGGAAAATGAAATAAATAACTGCAAACAGTACACTACAAAAAATAAAAACCTATTGGGGCTGGAAAGGCGGCTCAGAGGTAGAGTGCTTGCCTTGCATGCATGACACCCTGGGTTCCATTCCTTAGCACCACATAAGCAGAAAAAGCTGGAAGTGGCGCTGTGGCTCAAGTGGTAAAGCACTAGCCTTGAGCTGAAGAGCTCAAGGGACAGCAACCAGGCCCAGAGTTCAGGCCCCACGACCAATAAATAAATACTTCTTGTTTCTATATCTTGGAGTTCATTTTGATTAGTGCATTTATATGGTCATATGTACATAGCTATCGAGCTGTTGTGATCCTCTGCTAGGACTAGACATATTATTATAAATGAGGGAAACCATGGAGGCTATGTTTCTTTGGGTCCAGCTTACTTCTTTCCATTTCCTTACGAATCAGGTCATGCCATTCTTTCTGATGGAAGCATAAATTCCATTGTGTATGTATACCATGTTTTCTTGCTCATGCTAAAGTTAAAAGAAGTAATATTTCAAAACAACCTTGGAAGTTAAAATAGCATTGGGTATTTGTTGTTATTTTTGTTTGTCCATCGTGGGGCTTGAACTCTGGGCCTGGGCACTGTCCCTGAGTTCTTCAGCTCAAGGCAAGCACTCTACCACTTGAGCCACAGAACCACTTCTGTTTTTCTGGTGGTTTATTGGATATAGGAGTCTCATGGACTTTCCTGCCTGGGCAGGCTTTGAATTGTAATCCTCAGATCTCAGCCTCCTAAATAGCTAGGATTACAGGTGTGAGCCACTGGTGCCTGGCTAGCTTTGGGTAGTTTTAATAAAGAGCTCCTAATTGGTGGTCTTGCGTTTCAAGAATCTTTGAACAAAAATGGTCTTCAAGCTCAGATTCAATGTCAGGTTAATTTTCAGAATGAAAATTTAAAAAAAATTGCATGAAATTCTTAGTCAGTGAACAATCTCAGTTCTCTGTAGAAAAATAATCTTTAAAAATATAAATTTAAAAATATTAAGTGAATCTAAAAACTCAGTTTAAAACAGCCAGATGATTTAAGATTGTCACACACACACACACACTCACAATCACCCCTAGAAAACTTTCACATTAAAAATCCCAGCCTTGCTGCCCTAGTGTTTTACAGGATTAGACAAAACATTTAAGGCATCCAACTATTTTCGGCAAATTTAAGAGCACTTAGGGTAACAAACACTTTCAGGCTTTAGGGTTTTAGTTTAGAGCCGAAAAACTTCTCTACCTCACTTCAACTTCACTGGGAATTTAGGGAAAGAAAATGGATTACTCAAGCCGGAACTACATCAAAATGTCAAGTTAACACATTTTGGCTGGTAACAGTGCCTAGGGATCTAATGTCTGAGTGATCAAGGCAGTAAATTGCCAAATCATTTTAGAGATAATGTCCTTTCCAGAAGGCTGGAGGTTTCTTTCTTTCTTTTTTTTTTTTCTAAGCTCCTTCCTATCTGTGTTTTAACCCAGGCTAACCAAGGCCTGACAAGCTCACATGCATGCAATGAATTGAAACAGCTGCATAGAAACAGCTGCACAGAAAAATGTCAGCACAGAAGTCCATACACACATGAGCATAACCTAGTTATTTCTCCATAATAGCGAATGATGGATTTGGTTTTCTGTAAATGTTCTTTGGGCTTTTGAAGGTTGAATAACTGATATTATATCAACAAATGTGAAACGTGAGTAGACTGGTTACTATTGTTTTTCTTGAAAACCCTCCTGTTTGGTCTTCCCCTGGGAGTACTCGCTCCTTGCACAGTACCCTCCATGATTCTCATATCCAAGTGTTGGCCACAGGATGAGTTTAAAACCTGGCTCATTTCAATAATAATATTCATTTATGCAAAAGCTCCATCAGTAGGTTATATTATCAAAGCTTTTAGCGTATAAGACTCCTCAGTGTAGAGGTAAAGCTAAGGTTAGCATACAGAAAGGGCATCAGTAGAAAAAAAGTCAATGGAAGAATGTCTTCCCCAGCATTTGGTGATGATGCCTCTCTTGAAGGAGAAACTAGTAGACACAAAATCTTGGAAGCATTAAATCTTAGCTCTCACTCCTGAAGCGTTTGTTCCCACCACTTTCTTGGATTCCTCGAGCTCTTCTTTAGCATCTTTCCTGACTAGAGGAGATAATAAAGCTCCTGCAGGGTTTAATCTATTTTGGACTGAGTTTCTAACATTTGTCACCAAAATTCTAACATAGAATAAGATCAACAAGTCTTATACATCATTTTACAAATGAGAAAGCAGAGATAAACTTGCCCACGGCACACATTACAACAGAATTCATCTTTCTTTGCTCTTCAGTCTTTGGGCATACTCTCCCTCAAGAAAAAGTTGGTATTGTTGAGCACCTGGTGATTTTCCTTATTTGTATATGTTGTAAAACTGCTTACTACTCCCCATCACACTCATATTTGGTGTTAAGTATACTTGGGAGAGATTAAGGCATATTAGCCTTTCCTATTCGACTTTGGAGCTACCGTTCTGTAGCAGTGTATAGCTGCACTACTCAAGATCAATAACCACTATCAATAGTCATTATAGAGATATTATCTATAGATTCTACATCCAAAGAATATAATTCCCATATTCCTTCCAAGAACTGAATTTCTGGTGCTTTGAGCCAAGCAGCTTAGTGTGATTTTAAAAAATTATTTGGAAGTCTTTTATTTCTCAAGTATTTTATCATACCTACCTGGAATTAGTCATTAATGACAGTAGTAACTTATTTTATCATATATATTGGTATTATTTCTAAGTTTTCTTGAATATTCAAGTGTTTATGATTTAAATATCAGAAACAAAGTCTTTAAATGTTGGTTAAACAGAGCAATATGGGAAGTAAAATTAATGTACTTTCAGTAAATTATATTTGCCTTATTTGATTCTAGAATTTCAGTATTTGTTGCCACAGACATGTGCATTAGTGAAACAACACTTTTACAATACTAAAAAAACCTTAGGGCAAAACTTTTTTTCTGTTATCAGTAGCAAAAAATTAAATTCATAGGAATAACCACAATAATGCACTAAATTTATAATGGCAACCACAATGCCAAGATGTTGATAGAAAAACCTGTAAAACTGCAAGTCTTAATAAACAGTGGTTTAATCAGGTCTGTATAGTGGCATGGAAAGTTACAACATTCTCATCACAGTATCATACATCTTTACTTCTGCCCTAATTTTCAAGATGTCCCCTGTGGGTAAAGTCCCCATCCTACTGATTTGACAATTGTACACATGGAGTCTGAAGATGTCTGTACTTTTTGGCTTGTCTTCTTGTACTTTGACAGCTGTTATAGGTATCTGCAAAGCTTAGAATGCAATGTTGCCTTTTTTTTTTTAAACTAAAGGCTGTTGTACTACTTGAGACACAGTCCCACTTCCTGCTTTTTTGGTGGTTAATTGGCAATAGAACTCTCATGGATCCTCAAATATCTGTCTCCTGAATAGCTAGGATTACAGGAATGAGTCATTGGTACCTGGAATTTTGCCTATTTTGTATTAGACAGCATTTGTGCATGCTGTAAAACTGAAAAGGTTGGAAAGGGTATTACAATGAAAAGCTAACAAGTACCCTTCTAACTCTGATCTTTAACCACCCTATTTAACACCTCAGAGGAAATCAGCTAAGAAACTTGATCCACATATAACACAGAAGACAAATAGTATCTTAATAGGGTAAATTCACACCAGCTTGCTCAGTAGAGACTTTGGAATCAGGATGGACAAGTCTAGCTCCCATAAGCAGATCTATAGAGGATTCACTGTAACCTGAAAAACCACTTGTCATAAAAAACAACCTAATTTAATACTTTTGCATTTCCAAAACACATGATTAGGTTCCATCTGGAAAATAAGATGACTTGATCTAAAGAAGGTTAGCACATCAATGTAATTTTATCAATGTAATTTTAATTTGTGCTGTCCTCAAACTACATTTTTCTGCTTTTATAGGCATCATTTCAATTAAGATCAATACCTTGAACAACATAGTTCATTCTCAGCAATACATTTCTCTTTTAACTGATTTGAGTATAAACCAATTTAAAAAATTGAGCCAAGGTAGTTAACACATATATTTAATTTTAATTAATTTGTATCACAGATCGATGTTGACGCATTTTTGTGTGTATGTGTGAGCACCAGTTCTGGGGCTTGAACTCAGGTATCAAGTTCTTGTTTGGCTTTTTTCAAGTTTCTTGTTTGGCTTGAGCTACACCTCCAGTTCCAGCTCTTTGCTGAAGATAAGAGTCTCTCAGATTTGTCTGCTGGACTGGCTTTAAGTTGCAATCCTCAAATAACTGAATAGCTTCTTGAATAGCTAGGATTATAGGCATGAACAATGGATATTTTAATCTAAAAATAGTTACATTAAATTTTTTTTCTAAAAGGGTAATTGAACTGGACAATTTTAAAAATTATTTACAAAACTTTGCTTTATTCAATTAATGAAATTAACCAAAACACAAACTCTATCAAATTTTATTACAATGATCTTTTGTAGAATCAACAGATTTTTAAAAAGTTGGATACTTTAATGTAAAACTACAATGTAAAAATAGAAACTTCAGTTCAAGCAATTAAAGTAAGAGCAATTAAATAGTCCTTTCTAAGGGAGAAAAAAACAATAGCAATTAGTGGGGCAAAAAACAAAACAAACAAAACCCAGTGATATAGCATGTGCAGAGCTGGGAATTTAAATACCAGTCTAGTTTCTCATTGCCAACATGGCATTTATATCCCAGATGAGATTTCGTAATTGATCCATAATTTGCTTCAGCTGTTGATTCTTCTGCTTGAGTTTCTGTGGAAACAAAAGAATTTATCAAAAATGTTACATGAAACATAGACCAGGAAGTTCGACGAGTAAAGTGTAGTAAGCCATGACTCTAATGACCCAGAGTGCAATTGGGGAAAACAATCCTGTAATGCCGACTGTCTCTACCCTTTTCACTTCCTAAATACTCTGTGACTGGAACCTTGAATTTTAATTCAACCCAGGACTGTGGCTCGGTTCCTGTTATCAATTCTTTCTACTCTTTCACTTCCACTGGAAGTAAATTGTACATTTAATTACAAAAAATGTGGCTCTTCCAAGCATGGTGGTACACACTGTTAGTAGCATGCTCTTGAGCCAGATTCACTGGGTGTTCAGATATTTGCCCTTCCCTAATATAAATGGATGACAGTGCCAATTTATTGACGCTTCCATCAGAAAAATGCAGAAAGTAATCAAACCTATTTCCTAAGAGTTTTTAGGAGGATTATTATGATTCACAAAGTGTTAAAAGAGCCTGCATTGTAAGTAACCATTCTGTCAATGTTAATAGTATATGCAGAATGTAAACTGTCGATATAAAAAAAAGTACAATAAAAATACAGTGTCTCATGCAATTAGTCTTTGAGAAATGGGACAGATGTCACTACTCGTAGCATGAAGCAACCATAGCAACCTATTTCTAGTTCTCAAAACAGAAATCAAAATGGTCCTGTGCCCAATGCAATAACCTTCACAAGGAAGACTGCTACATGCCTGGAATGCTCATGGCTGTGACTCTGCACCTATATTTCTAGATCTACTAGACTAGAGCTCATAAACTCCTCCAAGCTTCCTTCCTTCAAGTCCTATGAAAATAGATGACACAGATAAAAATAGAGCACTTCTGCATGGAGTGTTTACTAGTTATTATTATTGGAAATCATAATTCAGTAATGGTTTTGGAAAAGTATTTGGAGCAATAATATTTAATTATATTCTTTTAAAGATGGAAATATATATGAATCCCATTACACTTTTTTTCCTTCTTCTTAATATAATTAATTTCTAAAAAATAATGTAAAAGTACCAAAAATAGGTCTCTTTAAAGATCAAATTAAAATATAGGCAAACAAAAAAATTAAAATACACCAAACTCTAAGGTACTTGGATAGCTTCTCTCAAAGATGCCACTAGGTTTTAAATTAAAAAATTAGCACACAAGTAAAACATCTAGAGTCAAAACACGTTTTGAGACTATCAACAGTGAAGCTGACAGTTATGCTTATTAGTGGTTAAATTGTAAATAAATTTTCATGACATGATATAAGATTTAATATATACAATCTTGCCACTGATTGATTCTAAGGGAGGTTGACAGCTGCTATTTTCAAAATCTATCAGCTGTGCATAATTTGTTACATTAACAGGTGAATATAGAAACAGGAGAATACTTACAAATATGTTTATGCTAAGTCAGACCAGGTAATCTAATATTCATACAAAGGCTGTGACACTTGATCAAACATGTCTTAACTTCTAAATGTAAGGACTCGATTATATGTCACCTGTAAACACTACCATGACATCTTTTAATTTCATTTTACTTTAACAGAATCACTCTAGGCAAAATAAAATTCACTCTTGTGGTTATAAACATATGGTTTTAAACAGGATTTTAGGATTGCAGGAAACATGAGAAAGTGAAAAGTATTTAAAAAAAAGCCAAAATCTGTACAACTTCAAGAATAAATTATAGTTAACATCTGAAAATACCCAACTGAGGATAAGGGACATAAGTCTACTTATTTTGATTATTTAAGAGAAAAAAATATACATTAGAATATTCTGAACATTTTCACTAAATACAAAATACGTATTTTTAGTATAACACAGATCCATATAGCACCTTATTTAGTATAATCAAATGCCAATGTATTAAAAAACAAGGTGTGTTATTTTTGTTTTTTGTAAAAGTTCATCAAAAGCATAACATGGGAGACTGGGTCTGGTGATACATGCTTGTAATTCCAGATACTTGGGAGATGGAAACTAGGAGGACTGTGGTTCAAGGCCTGTCCAGGAAAAAAGCTAGCAAGATTCTATTTCAACCAATAAGCTAGGTGTGGTGATATGTAATATAATCCTAACTATGCAGGACGGTGGCCCCTGCATAGCCTCCTGCATAGCTAGGATTATAGTTGCACACCACCACACCTAGCTTATATGTATATATGATAATGTAATATGTATTATATATATGACCTCCAGAAAAGTCTAGAGCAAAAAGGGCCAGATTCTTCCTAATTCCTTAGTTCCAATCCTACTGATGCAAGAACCCGCACAAAACATAAACAAACAAAAAACACATGACACAGAAACATACTTCCTTAGTCACTAAGTAAAGAATATTTCACCTGGGGCTGGGAAGGTGGCTCAGTGGTAGAGCGCTTGCTTTGCATGCTCAAGGCCCTGGGTTCGATTCCTCAGCACCACATAAGCAAAAAGGAAAA
>NW_012267367.1:4965945-4973378 GCF_000151885.1 Dipodomys ordii
TGGGGGGGAGGGGGGAGGCTGGGAAGGGATGTGAAGGGTAAACAAAGGAGGAGGCTGCAATGCTTGGTAAGAAATGTACGCATTAAAAAAAAAAAAAAAGAAATGTACGCATTATCCTGCTCATGTAATTGTAACCCCTCTGTACAGTATGTTCACAAATAAAATAAAATTAAATTAAAAAAAAATTAGGCAATACTGCTAAAAGAGAAGAAAGAGAAAAATAAAGCAACTGTCTGGATGTCTGGACAGTATTTCGCCTCTCCTTGTGTATTCTCTCTCATGGAAACTCACCTCTACTGGAATGGGGTCCATTCCTCCACAGTTTTCATTACACTTGTCATAGACCAACCTCAGCTTCCTGAACAGAATAGAGAGCTGGCGAAGGTGATCCTGGAGCTTTGTTAACCGGTCCTGATACGTTCCAGTATGGTAAGTGACACCATTTGGCAGCTTAGGGGGAAAACAAAATAATTTCAAAATATTATAATGCAAATCAAGATTTTTAGAAATAGATTCTGCATTCTCCATATAAAGCTAAGTAACAGAAACAATTTTCAACACCACATAAAATCAACTGTTTCTCATAATCAAATGCAATTAAAAATTTAAAATCAAACAAATAATTCACTATGTATATGTACCCACATATGTGAAAACTTTAATAGTAATACATGTGCATTTTTTAACAAGTTGGCATACATGTTTCATTGCCATGAGCCTTAGAAAAAAAAGTTTCTGATAAGCCTTCCAAACAGTTAAATATTTTTCTTTTCCTTTTAATGTTTAAAATGTAACTTTAAGAAGAATGTATAATTTCAATATTGTTTACTGTTACATAAAGGAGACAAACGAGTAAGCTCAACCAGGAAGGTAAAAAATACTTTTTTCTCTAAAAAAGAACTTTTCAGGAGAAAAGGAACTATGATGTTGTTGCAAAGAATATTTTCAGAATACCTAACTGTAATCATTAAGATGCTCAGAGTATCATTTCAGAGGAAGAGAGGTAGGATATAGAACACACACACACACACACACACACAAGAGAGGTAGGATATAGAACACACACACACACACACACACACACACACACACACACACACACACAACACACACACACACACACACACACACACACACACACACACACACACACACACACACACACACACACACACACACACACACACACACACACACACACCAAAACAGTTAAATCATCGTATTTACAAATGGCATGAGAAAATACTACTAGAAATAAGAGAATCCACAAGAGAGTACAAAATTAAGAGAAAGAGCACAATAGCCTCACCTTCATCTATAAAAACAAAAAGAAAATAGAAAAGGCTTTACCTACAATTGCAATGAAAAGATACACTAACTAGAAATAAACTTTAAAAACCTCAAGGTTAAAATGAAAACCTCAAATATCTCTTAGGGAAATAAAAAAGGCTAATTTATGGTTTTTGTAAGACTCAAGATCAGGATGTCAGGTGTTTTGGGGTTGGATGAACCTAATAAAAATGCTAACAGATTTCTCTTTGAACTAAAACCAATTCTAAAATACATGTGGAAAAGTAAACAAGAAAGAGTACCCAGGACTTCTGAATTCTAAAACAGAAGTATAAACACATTACAGAGCCTCAAAAAGTGTAAGAAAGTGTGGCAATAATACAGAAATAAGAGACTGCTATGGAGAATAAACAAAAATATTCATTGGTAGAGCTGCAACTGAAGCACTGGAGGAAGAAATGAATTATTCAATAAACCTTTTAAGCTAGGTGTGGGGGTGCACAGCTGTACTCCCAGCATGAGGATCCCTTCTGTTCTAGACAGATGACAAAGTTGAGACTGTCTTAGAAAAACAAAGCAAGCAAACAAAAAACCCCATAAAGGACAAAACCAAAAACATGTTGGAAAAATAAGCTATTTCATACTTTGTAATAGGACAGATTCTGTCAGTTGTGAGGTTTGAACTCAGGACCTGAGCACTGTCCCTGAGCTTTATGGTTCAAGGTTTGTTCTCTACCACTTTAAGACACAGTTCCACTTCTGGTTTTCTGGTGGCTAATTGGAGATAAGAGTCTCACAGACTTTCCTGTCCAGGCTTGCTTTGAACCAGGAGTCCCAGGAGTCTCAGATCTCAGCCACCTACCGTGCTAGGATTATAGGCATGACCTACTGGTGCCTTGCATAAAACATTTTAAATGTAAAAACTGAAACCAAATATCACAAAATTCTCCCTCATTTTAGAGGAGGAAGATCTTTCTAATCCTTAAATATTAGTAAATCAACTACTTTAAGTGCTGGGTACCAGGATATTACATTCCTTATAATCCTATTTACTCAGGAGGCTGAGATCTAAGAGTTGAGGTTTGAGCCAACCTGAGTGGACAAATCTGTGAGTTCTATCTCCAGTTAACCAGCAAAAAGTCAGAAATGGAGGCTTGAGTGGTAGAATACCAGCCTTGAGTGAAAAGTTGAGTCAGAGTTCGAGGTGGTGAGGGTTGGGTTTTTAAAAAGAGGTAGACGAGTAAGAACAGCACCACGCACGTGGTATTCAGGTAAGGGGTAGGTTTATTCATCGTTCAGGCTGGCACCTGGCAATCTTGGTCCTCCACGCGGTGGGGAAAGGCCTGGGAAAAAGAGAGTTGGGAAAGAGAGGGAGCTGGGGAAAAGAGCTGAGAGAGAGCTAGAAAAGAGAGAAAATAGCTAGAAAAGAGAAGAGCTAGAGAAGAGCAGAGAGAGAGCTAGAAAGGAGAAGGTCTGGGCCTAGGCTAGGCCTTATCTAGGGTATGGGCAGAGAAAGGTGTGGCCACATCAAATTCAGATGTGACCTCAGCAGATGCAGATGTGACCTCTTCCAGGTGTGCCCGTTGCCTAGGTAACGCAGGTACTGGGTGGAGACTTTGCTGCGAGGAGGATGGCGTCTGCTTACCATCCAGGAGTGGAACTTACAGTGAGAAAGCATGGCAAAATCTCTAAGAGTTGCCCCCCCCCAAAAAAAATATGAATAACAGAAAAACGGAATTAGCTAGGCTTGGTAGTATATACACCTGCTGTAATCCCAGCACTTGGGAAGCTGAGAAAGGAAATCCATGAGTTTAAGGCTAGCGTGGGATATACCATGAGACAGGATCACACACATACCACAAAAGAGACTGGAGGAAAAAAAAACCACACCAAAAAACTAAGTTGTATCACAGAAAGCAAGTTTCTCTAATCTGTAAATATCTGTAAATATATAAAGGAATACATCCTATAAATTAGGTAAGGAAGGTAAAATGGCCAAATGAGGCAGGAGAGGAAATATAACAGGCAAATAATATCAACCAGCAATTAGCAAGAAACAAATGAGTCATAAATACGTGAAGAAAGGCTCAGACTCAAAGTAGAAGAAATGTAAAGTAGATATTTTACCTAGCAAGTTAACAAAAATCCAATAGAGTAATATTCTGTGATAGTTAGGGCATAAGGGCATAAACAAGTACAAATTCCATGGAGGAGTATGCATCAAAATTTATCTAACAACATTAAGCATGTAGCTATTTTGAAGTATTTAATCTACTGGAGCACTTGTACATTGGTATAGTAAATTATTTGCTGTGGCATAATTGTGAGGACATAAATGCTCTTGCCAGAGAAGTGATTTAATAAAATTATAGTATTTCAGTATTTTCATGCAGTGGAATATTATACATTTTAAAAAGGGAAAGGGAGTTATTTTTCTGAATAAGTTAAAAAATATCAACCGAAAATATCATAGAAAATGGGGTGTGTAAAAAGTATATACATATACATACACGCATATATACATGTATCACATTTGCTTAACGATAAAAAGAATACCTGGAAGGACATCCCTAACTAGAAATAAGATTTAACAACCATTGCCTCTGGAGAGGAATTCAGTACCTTCAATGGTGTATCAAACCATGCAGAGTACTTCAGTGATATAACGTATCACTACCTACACCTGTCATGACTCAATGCATCTACATAGGAGATTAACGATAGTAATAACAACAGTCCTAACAATAAAATGCACAACTTAATCCAATCTTTTTTAGTTATGAATCTGTTTATTCACTCCTCCCCTCCTCATTAAGATTATAAACCAAGACTTTAAAATTACCAAACTTCTAGAAGAAAATCTTTTCACTTTGGGTTAGGTATGACATTTTTAGATATCAAAAGTATGATCTGTAAAAGAACATATCATCAAAACTGAAAGTTCTGTTCCTAAATGATAATGTGAGAGATGGCCACAGAAAAGCAAGAATATATACAATGGCAAGTATAACAGAGAATGTGGAGAAACTAGAACCATCTAGGATTACTAATGGAAATACAAACACTTCGGATAAATTATCTTAAAATGTTAAGCAGACATAACATACAACCCAGCAATTGCATTCCCAAATTGTTTATCCAAAAGAAATTAAAACACATATTGTAAACAATCATTCACAGCATTACTGATAATGACCTCAAAGTGGAAACAGCCCAAATGTCTACCTAAACAGACAAACAGATGTAAAAGTTACGATATACTCATAACAATGAAATACTACTCAGTAATAAAAGAAAACTAACGATCTATTGTCACAGACTTGAAAAAATCTAGACAAATAAAAAAGACTACTTACTATGTGGTTCCTCTCACCCAAAATTCTAGAAAATGCAAATTAATTCATGATGTCAGAAAACAGGACTAGCGGTGTACTGGGTGGAAGGCAAAGATTTCACAGGGACAAGAGAAAGCATCCGAGAGGGATGGATTTATTTACTGTTGTGACTGCTGTGACGTTTCACAACTGTATTAGTTTAGCAGAGTTTATTGTATCTTAGGTGTGAGAGAAAACGGGGAAGACTTATTTTTGTAGAAAGTGGTTAGCAGACCTGAAGACTTTGGGCCGATCCTGTGGGGCTACTTTGCTAGAAAAGTAAGGTTTCTCGAGGGAAGAGGAGGTACATCCAACCTGTCCCCTGCGAGGTACGAAGTTCCTCGCTCCAGTCTAGAAGAACGTGGTTTGAATCTTTCAGAAATCCCCTCTGGAAAGCATCAACCCCTGACTGGCGGGGGAGCAGACGCAGCCCCGGGGGACACTCGCGTGGAAGTGGGGGCGACCCCGGCTGAAGGCTTCCCAGGCGGTCCCACGGACGACCGGGGCTCCAGCCCTAGCCCCCGAGACGGCAGCCCCGGGCCCCGCCCAGCCTCCTCCCGCTGCCCCTCCGACCTGCATGTTCCTCAGCAGCTGGAAGATCTCCATGGTGCGGTACACGATGTCCTGGACCGTCTCCTGCCCGATGCGACACAGCGACGCCGTGTTGACCTCCCGGGCGGCCTGCTGAGCCTGAGGCCCGGCGAAGGGCCCCGGCGCCATGCCGGACGCCGCCAACGGAGGGGTGGACATGGCGCGCCCGCGGCCCCGACACCCCCCGGTGCGGAACGGCAGGGATCGGGGGGGGGTTCCCCAGAAATTAGGGCGCGACGGGCCTCAGCCTGGAAAGGATCTCGAGACACGCGGGCTGCGGATTTCAAAACAGTGAGTGCGACTTCCGCCCTCCGTGACGTGACGCGTCGTCTTACGTCACGGGCACCGCCCACCTGGAGGACCTGGGAACCCTGGCGAACTCGAGCGGGATTGGATAGCACGCCTGAGCAAAGCCAAATTGACGGATTAAATAGCCAATCATCATTAACGCTCCAGGCAGCGGTGGCCGCACGTGTGGTGGGCGGGGCGGGGCTTTCCCAGAGTGGGTGTTTGAAATCTCAGCCCTGAGTCCATAGAATTTCCGCCAGACAGTTGAACCCCAGTGTTGGCTTTGGTGCTGAGCATCCTTTCATAACTATGCAGTGAGGTTTGTAGTATTATTTTACAGCCAGAAGGGATGCACTGCAAGCGAGCAGTACAGACGAACTGCAATTGAAACAGCAATATTTAAACCTGTGCTTTAAAGAAACCAACTCTCAGATTACATTTGGTCCCTGCTCTTGTGCGTTCCCTCCCTCGCTTAAACTGCTCAACAATGCACACCATAAAAATACATTCCTTTCTTCACCTGACACCCGAGGTAAGTTCTAGGACCTCCACTGGAGGCCTAAAACTGCAGAAAAGACCTCCATATACTCAACGATTTTCCCCCCTATACATACATGCCTCTGCTAAACTTTAACTTACAAGTTAGGCACAGTAAAAGATTAAGTATCATAACTAATAATAGATTATAATCTGCTGTTATAATCTATAATATAGATTATGTATAACAATATACTACAAAAGAATACAGTTTTAAAGTATAACAATACATTGTAAAAGTACAGATTGTAGAATTTCTCATATATTACTTTTGGACTTTGGATTGACATTGGTTAACTGAAACCGTAGAAACAGAAACTTCAAACAACAAGGCGTTGGTGGCTCACACATATAATCCTAGGTACTCAGGAGGCTGAGATTTGATGACCATAGGTCAAATCCAGCCTAGGAAGAAAAGTCTGTGAGACTCTTATCTCCAATTAACCACCGAAATGAAGGAAGTGGAGGCATGCTTTAAGTGCCAGCTGTGC
Source organism: Dipodomys ordii (assembly GCF_000151885.1). Classification (NCBI taxonomy): domain Eukaryota; kingdom Metazoa; phylum Chordata; class Mammalia; order Rodentia; family Heteromyidae; genus Dipodomys; species Dipodomys ordii. The sequence goes on from NW_012267367.1 coordinate 4,972,517, forward strand.
ATAAAAAAGAGTGTATGAGACCCTGAATTCAAGCCCAAGTAATGGCAGAAAGAAAAGCTCTCTCTCTTTCTCAGATAAGGGAGGACTACTGTGTTGTTTGATGTTTTATATAACTTTGGTCTGTTTGCTTTCTGATGTCCTTTAACCTTATACACACATTCTAAATTCAAACAGATGAAAAAGAGACTGTCTAGTTTATTCACATAATCTTATTCTCAACATTTAAGAAGCAACATTGAAGGTGCTCAATAAATAATTGTTGGATGAATACTAGGTGGAATTAAAAAATACAAAAATACCCCCACAAACAAAGCAACAATAAACTCCACTAATCTCCTACTAGTCTTGCACTCAGTTCAAAGACAAAAAGAAGTCAAGAATGTACAAATTGGTAACAGGGACAGAACTACTGCATTTCTGAACATATTCAACACTATACTAGTACAGATTTTTCAGGCCATGGAAAATTTGTTACCATATGACAAATATTTACTGAGCACCTACTATGTTCTGAGTGCTTTAAGACTAGAGAGAGAAGTGACAGGCAAAAGAACTCTTTATGGAGATAGACAGAAACTTAATTGGTATGTTAAGTATTAACACTTCAACAGTGAGCTTTTGCATCTTGAGAAAACACTGAAAAATTCTATGAATTGTTGGAACCAGTGATCAGACTATGTTCTATCACATAATAGTTTGAAGAATACTTGGGCTGTGGAAACTGTTCCCTTTGACTGCTGCCTGAATGTTCTTGGAGGCTGTTTCTTTTTTTTTTAATTTTATTTTATTTTATTTGTGAACATACTGTACAGAGGGGTTACAATTGCATGGGCAGGATAATGCGTACATTTCTTACCAAGCA
>NW_012267367.1:4973428-4977083 GCF_000151885.1 Dipodomys ordii
GGTAGAGTGCTAGCCTTGAGCTGAAGAGCTGAGGGACAGCGCCCAGGCCCAGAGTTCAGGCCCCACGACCGGACCCCAAAAAAAAAAAAAAAGGATATTTCACCTAAATTCCCTTTAAAAGAAATAATTCCCATAAACATAGAGCTTCCTTTTTTTTATCCTGCATTTAAAACAACTCAACTGATTCTTTTCTCTTTGTAATACCATCAGTTCAATCATATGATAATAAATATTTTCTCCAAAGTTCAAAGCACCTTACACCTGGCTTAAAATGAGTATGAGAAAACAAAATCTGAAATACTGACTCATTACATTAATATATATATACTTTCAGAATATGATTTGGTATACTGAAAAAACAAATGTTTGAGAAAAATACTGTGGTCAGAATACACGTTTCTTTCTTCCCCAGTTCCAACAAAATGACAGGAGTGGAATAAAATAGCTGTAAACTTGGAAATGTGATCAGAAAGAAGATGACAGCAGATGTGAGGGGTGGGAAGATCTTAAGATGCAGAAAGGGAGTGGTCCATTCACCTCCGGGGAGGTGAATGTAACTAAGGGGATGGCAGGGCAATAGTACTGAGAACAGGGTTGATCCACCATGAAGAACTGTGCCTTTACACGTATACTGTCAACAGGAGCCTGAAAGACTTCTTCATAAACAAACATCTCCTATCTCTAGGTTCCCAAACGTCTCTTCTTTTTCAAGATCTAAGTTAAATTTCTTCATTGCTTTCTTTATCTAACTCTAGCAATTTGCTACCATGACTTTTCTTATACATTGGTTTCTATCATATCTGCAAGAGATACTCTTAACCTGTATAACTTTTACAAAAAGTTCCCATGTTTTAGAAAAATCACTTTCTTTCTTCTTAGTCTTGCAACTCATTTTTCTTTCAGATTTCCAGTATTTTGGCTTGTTTCATTTTCAACTCTAAAATGCATTTAACAGAGAGGCTGTTTTTCTGGCTATTATTATTTCTTCTCTGTCTGCTACATGCTGAATTACTGTTCCTATATCATCTTTCATATAAGGGCTTTAATTTCCAAAGACTACTTTTTGTTCTTATTTACATAGAATTTTCTATGCTAGGCAGGCACTCTGACATTTGAGCTATACCTCCAGCCCCAAATCCTGTTATTTCTTCATACTTTCAAGAGTTTTTTAGATTTGGGTTCTTTTGCATTAAATCTGCAAAGTCAACAAGAATGGTACTTTTATAATATTTATTGTTTTCCTAAGGATTTACATATTATCTTAATTATCCAAAACTTTTATGTATTTTAATATGGTAGTCATAGATATCACTGATATGATTCCTATGTAGGTAGTATTTCTTGTTACAAAGTGAACAGAATCTTACCATTATAGACTCTAGTGGTTATTCTAATGAATTCTTCCCAGCATTCTAATAAGCTGATGAAAATTATTCTAACTCCTGTGTCCCAACACCTTGTATTGTTTTAACTTCTCGAGTATTAAACATAGTGTGTGAAACATTTTGTTTTATGCCTGCTTTATTATTTCCAGTGAGGGGACTTGAACTCGGGGCCTGGCCACTGTCCCTGAGTTCCTTTTGCTCATGGTTAGTACTCTACCACTTTATGTCACAGCTCCACTTTCAGTTTTCTGGTGGTTAATTGAAGGTAAAAGTCTCATGCACTTTCCTGTCCTGGCTGGGTTTGATCTGGGATCCTCAGAGCTCAGCTTCCAGAGTAGTTAAGATTACAGGTGTGAGCCACCAGCACCCAGCTTATGCTGGGTATTTCTGTCAGCTTTCTTTCAGGGACTGGAGTAGGGTAAGGTTTTCATGACTCTTGCAATTTCTTATTCATGCAATGAGGCGTTCACATTTCCTGTTTGTAAACTTTTATCATTTGCTGCTCCAAATATGGTGTGAGCCAGAAAGGTGAGATCTGAAAGAAAAGTAAATGGGCTGTGACTGAGTGCTTGTGGAGGAGCTACAAGAGTTCCATCAGGTGAATTCTGCAGTCTCTCTCTTCTGACTACTCAGAGGACATTTCTGCTTACCTTTAAGCTCTTGGCCATATTCTAACTAGGTTAAGTTTGCTATAAAAACAACTTCATGTGTGATTCTATAATTTAAATTAGATTTCTGAGATACATTTGAGTCCATATCAATTATCATCAAGAATAATAAACAGACTAAACAGAAAACTCACTTTATTTACTTCAGCAATTTCTCGTCTCTCTTCACTAGCAAAACGGGGTGGGCCTGCCCGATCGTCATTCTTTGAGCCATCTTCTTCTACATACGGAATAAGTTGCTGGGAGTGAAGTAAAACATATGCTCTAAATAGTCCAATTAGACTGGTACAGACAAGACATCAGACTAGGATCACTTTTTATACTTTTGTTTAAAAGTAAATTTGAACTCAGGTGATAGCGGAAATAATAGCTGTAGAAGTTCATCATTTCAATGCATTCTAGATATTACTCTTCAGGTTTCTTCTGTAAAATAGTACTTATACACTAGTTGTCAAATATTAAATAATGCTTTAATTAATCATTTAATCAGTAAGTTTTGAATTTCTAGACATAAAGGATGAGATACTAAAAATACAATATCAAAAAGAAGATTACTGCCCCAATGAACGATAGTCTGTCGGTAAGTGTTTTCATCCCTCCTTTTCCTTGACTTGTCCCCAGCCCCAGACAAAGTCAGTCCCAGTTCTGATCTCACAGCTTTGACCATTTCTTTCCAGGATGTGTAGGAGCTTATTCTTCCCCATGTCACTTCTCACATGTTGACTACTCAAAAAGTAGTACTGATCACATAAAATTACTGTTTGTAGTAGGTAAGAGGGCATCTCAGTTTCTCAACTATCTTTGGTGGTGGAACGATACAGTTTGTTAATAGGAAAAGGTCATTTACAGAAACATCTTATATACGAGGCTAATCTAACCAGACCTGAGAGAATGCATTTTTGAAATACAGTGATTCCCACTATTTACTTTAAAAAAATCTACTGAAATATTGATGAAAAATAATATTATCTATAAAACACTTTCATAAAACCCATTTTAACATTATTTTATGATACTATTAAAACTCCTACTTACAATAAAGTACAGATATAATTAAAAGCAGATGCTGACAGAAATGGTAAAATTTCCCACAGACAGTAACAATTTTTTAAAAAAAATCACACAATTCCCTCCATACACAAAAAAATTACTATAATCCTGGGAATCAATTTCTATGAGAAATTATTATTACTTATTCTTATGCCAATCCCAGAGCTTGAACTCAGGGCCTGGGCTTCTTTAGCACAAGGCTAGCAGACTTTCCTACCCAGGCTAGCTTCAAACTGTGATCCTCAGATTTCAGCCTCCCAACTAGCTAGGATTACATGTGTGAACCACTAGCACCCAGCTGTATGAGAAATTATTAATAAGAAAATAATCCATATACATCACATCTCCATAAATGTACACATGTGTGGAAATGTCACAATGAAACCCCACTTTGCATAGCTAATGTATACTAAAAAAAAAGTAATACCAATAAAATTCAAAATTAGGCAATACTTAGAATGCCTAGCTACAGCAATAAGACAAGATGCAGACATAAAGGGGATCCAAATAGGGAAAGAAGAAATAAAACTCTCCCTCTTTGCAGATGACATG
>NW_012267367.1:4989853-5009382 GCF_000151885.1 Dipodomys ordii
TATTCCATTGGTCCTGAGGTCTGTTCTTATGCCAGTACCAAGCTGTTTTGATTACTATGGCTTTGTAGTAGAGTTTGAAATTTGGTATTGATATTCTTCCAGCAGTGTTCTTTCCGTTGAGGAGTGTTTTTGCTATTCGGGGTCTTTTATTGTTCCATATGAATTTTTGGATTGTGGAGGCTGTTTCTTATATATAGGTTTTTTAAAATGTGATTCCTTAATTTGAATGTTAATGGCTTTTTCCATTAAAGAATAAAATGTTATTTTGGACAATGTCCCCCCAAAACCCGAAAAGTACAAGATTTTGGTATCAAGGTGTTAAGACATTGCGAATAACACATAAAGCGAATAAGTTGAAATTTAGAGATAGGTGGCAAAGAAGACTAGATCCTGGAGCTTTTCCTATGAAGGGTTGGGAACATGGAAAGCCAATAGTAACACCTGAAGTAAGGAGGTTTCCCATGTTTCCTAGGATCTGAAAAAAAATGTTCAGTGTGAGCACAGTGGTTGGGAAATAAGACTAAAGACTGGTAAACATTTGGAGGACCTTCTAAGCCAAGTAAAGAAGTTTAGACAAACAGCAAGCCATTGAAAGCTGTCAAGGAGATAGCAGTAACCTGAAATTTATTTGGGGGGGATTTTATTATCCTTAAGTATTGTACAAAGAGATTTTAATTCAACATGTCAGTTTATTATTGCAATACATTTTGATCAGTGTCTCCCCATCATTCTTCCTTAATAACCTGAAATATTCTTTGTGGAAGATAAATTCTGGCTGCTAAATGTAGAATGGTTTTTGAACACATATTGTTCTGTATTTTCTCCCCAAGGGCAATGCTTTTACTGCTGTTGATCTGAATTACAGAACTTGTCCTTAAATACATACTTCATACTGTCTGGAGAATTTGATGTTGCCTGGATTGGGATCATAAGGACAGGAAGAGACCAAGGATGAGACATATTCTGGCCTTAGATAAATAGGTGAAGCTTATGTTATTGACCAAGATGTGTACACTGAAAAAAAGCAAGTTTTACAGAAACTAGTCAGTTGTGGGGCCTGGACTCTGGGCCTGGGCACTTAAGCTTAAGGCTAGTGCTCTACCACTTGAGCCACAGTGCCACTTGGGGCTTTTCCTGCTTATGTGGTGCTTAAGAATCAAACCCAGGGCCTCATGCATGCAAGCCAAGCACTCTACCACTGAACCACCTTCCCAGCCCCAAAAAACTGTTCTTTTTTTTTATTGTGAAAATACTGTACAGAGGAGTTACAATTACATTTGCAAGATAATGAGTACATTTCTTATCAAGCATTGTAGCCTCCTCTTTTTTTGTTTCCCCTTTGCATCCCTTCCCATCCTCCTCCCCCATCCCCCCCCAATCCTCCCCACTCACCCCTACCAAAGTTGTAAAGTTCGTTTTCGACATTACAACTTGTACTTATTGTTGCAGTGGATCCACCTGTATCCTTATTTAAACGACTTGTTTTTCCCCTTCCCCTCCACAAATTATACTGACATCAAATACAGTGAAAGCAGGGGTTATACCGTGGGGGAGGGACATACAAAGCAACAAAGAAATAATCTTATAAATGTGTTAGAAACAATTTGCATGAAAGAAAAAAAACATTTGAATACATATCTTAGGGCTCATTTCCCTAACATTATCTTATCTGACCTTTTCTACTTGACTCAGACATACACTAGATATTGCAAATAAGGAAACCATGGGACCTACGTTTCTTTGGGCCTGGCTTACTTCACTTAATATGATTTTTTCCAAGCCTTTCTATTTCCTAACAAATGGGCAATGTCATTCTTTCTGATGGAGGCATAGAATTCCATTGTATATATATACCACATTTCTTGATCCATTCATCTACTGAGGGGCGTCTGGGTTGGTTCCATATCTTAGCTATAGTAAATAATGCTGCAATAAACATAGTTGTGCTGGTAGCTTTAGTGTGGTCTTGTTTGTAAACATTTGTGTAAATGCCCCAAAGTGGGATTGCTGGGTCATAGGGGAGCTCTATGTGGAGTCTTTTGAGGAACCTCCATACTGCTTTCCAAAGTTGAACCCTTTAAATTTCTTTAAAGCCAACTTCCTAAAGAGAGGAAGGGACAGGGAGGAGAACACAGTCATTATATTCAATGCATATCCTATGAAACACAGAAAGTTGAAGGAAGGGTTTGGTTTGGGAAGATTGTAGGAGGATGGTGAAAGGGGTGATGCGGATCACGATGCCTTGTACTTATAAATTGACATGTTGAGTGGCAACCCCCTTTGCACAACTAAAAATAATTAAACAGACCAATGTTGTCCTGTTGAGTTTTCTGGCCATGCCACATCTTTTTAAATACCATATATTATTATCTTTAAGTCGTTTTACAAAGGAGTTGTCTTTCAACAAAGATGTTTATGAATACCATGCATCTGGACCAATGTTACCCTTGTTCTAAGTTCTATGCCTCTGTTTTCCATATTAAATAACCCTTATGATTATCCTGGATTCAAGCGATTCAGGATATCTTCTTATTCTGTTAGATGTTTTCCAACTTGTTTCATCAGCTTCCTTAATTCCTTCTTGTATACAACATAATGTATTCACAAACGTTGAGGATTCAACAAATGAGACCTCAATTGCTTCCTCCTAGAATTTCTCTTTCATCTACAACAAAATCTAATTCTAATTCCTTAAGTGGTAAATTTGGGGAAATTTACACTAACCACAACATGGTTGTACCTGATATCAGTGTGTTTTCTGCTGACAGTAATTCATTGCCCCTACGTTAAACTACCGAGAAGGCAAATTACAATCTCTCTTGACCTAGTCTGCTGCAACTCCCAGTGTCCCTGACTCTTATGTGATTCAGGATTGAAACTACCATTGTGTTTGTTGCCATAGGAAATGCTGACATTTGTATTTTCTATCATTCAAGAGACATGGAGCACTACTGAGATTGTGTGTGTGTATGTGTGTGTGTGGTCAAAACACTGTGATAATTGAATGAAAAGGCTACAGTATGAACCTAAGAATCAGTGTTTGAGAATACACTAAGTGGATAGTAGTAGGCCTTTGAAATAGGAAAAGATAGTTGGACAGTGGAGAAAGATCTAAGGGGCCAAAGTGGATGAAAACCTTCCTACAAAGTGACACAGTAGATTCCAGACTTGCTTTGTCACTCAGTGGTTTCATGTTCTGGACAGGCTATCACACAGCTGTTTTTAGTAAGTCTCTTGCACTTTTCATTGTATTGGGCATACCATGGAATTCTTCAATCTGATCTTAGTCCACTGTGCAAGACCCGGCAAGGAACAGTGTTGTAACTCAGCCATCACTGCTGTGACCTTGGCCCTCTAGTAGTAGTGTTGAAATGTCCCAGCGCACACATAATTTATTCATGTCTGGTAGCCTATATTTTTCAATCCATCCACTCATAGTCAGATATTCCCTCCGGACTGAGAATTATTGAATTTAAACAAACACTTATTGGGCACCTATAATTGGCCAAACTAACAAGCATTTAGGTTGATTTAGACTATTGCTGAGACCTAATTAGCATTTCAATTTAACAAACTGTGCTAACTGGTCCCTGAAGGTTCATTAGAGAAGGTTTCCTTTGCTTCACAAATGTTCACTTAGAATCCCATACTTCAGAAATACATAAATGAGGGCTTGGAAGGTGGCTCAGTGGTAGAGTGCTTGCCTTGCATGCATGAAGCCCTGGGTTCAATTCCTCAGCACCACATAAGCAGAAAAAGCTGGAAGTGGCACTTTGGCTCAAGTAGTAGAGTGCTAGCCTTGAGCTGAAAAGCTGAGGGACAGCACCCAGGCCCAGAGTTCAGGCCCCACAACCGTCAAAAGAAAGAAAGAAAAAGAAAGAAAGAAAGAGAAAGGAAGAAAGAGAGAGAGAGACAGAGATGGAGAGTGAGAGAGAGAGAGAGAGAGAGAGAGAGAGAGAGAGAGAGAGAGAAGAAATAAGTGAATTAAATCACAACTTCAAAATCCAAAAATGGTTCCTCCTCTACATTTAGAGTGGTCAGTAATTTTGGATGATTGAAGTACCTAAGATCTCCTTTCCATCCACATCAGGGATATTACCAACCAAAATCAAGTTTTTTAGAAACACTTAGCCTAGATCACCAATAATGATGGCATGAGCATTTAACTAAATAAACATGGATTGAGATGAAAAGTGGAAAACTGCATACCAAGTCACCCATTATTTATAGCCACATGTCATGGGAGTTTCTTTCTTCTACTGGAAGCAAATATCTTACTTTTCCTATTTTAAGTTTTATACTCATCAACAAAAGTAGTAAAATATAATTAAAGCTTATTAAAGCCTTGTGATATCTGACACTTTATGACTCAGAGTAAAGCAATTAATTCACCTGCTAGAGTTTATGGTCTTGTTTCTTGTCATAATTTCTCCTCATTTCCTGTTTGCATACTTTTTCTTACTGTTCCATATGAATGTGATCAATATTATTATTAATGACCTACAGAGTGGTCCTGATTTTGTAATGCATTAGGATGATTGTGTACTTGTTCAAAAATTCAGGGCTGGGAAGGTAGCTCAGTGGTAGAGTGCTTGCCTTGCAGGCATGAGGCCCTGGGTTCGATTCCTCAGCACCACATAAACAGAAAAAGCCAGAAGTGGCACTGTGGCTCAAGTGGTAGAGCGTTAGCCTTGAGCTGAAGAGCTCCGGCCTAGAGTTCAGGTTCCATCACCAAAAACCAAACAAATAAACAAACAAAAAACAACCAAAACATACACAAAAATCTTACATTGTCCACACTTCCCCTGGCCCAAACCACAGATGATCTACCACTTCATTATCTGGTTGATGATAGCTGAAATAAACAGAAACCACACATGATCCATCACTTCATTATCTGACGATGATAGCTAGAATAAACAGAGCAGGCTCCTTGAAAGAAAAAATAGATTGCTTTACAGAGAATTGTCTTACAAATGATTTTGTTGAAATAAGGGCAATAAGATAGGGTGATTTTCACAACTTTTGAGGGATAAGTAGTAATGGTAGGATGAGTCAAAAGATTGGGGGTTTCCAGATGATGGTGAAAAGGAGGAGGGAGGACTTTGTATATTGGTAGAGGGTGGAACAAGCAAATGAAGTAGGAGGAGTCACATTCAGGATAGAGATACTGCCAAGTGCTCACTTGCAGCATGCCAGTTGGTCAAGGAAGGAAGGAGCAGTGTGACAAACAGCTCTTCCCTTTCACTCATTCCTTTCAAGGTCCAAGAGGTGATTTGTGATGAGACTAGAAACTGGTAGGTCCAGAAGTATGGTGGGCTGGGGAGCCCTTCCTCTCCTCTGTCCCTACCCTGCATGGCAGTCAACTCAAGGAGAAAGCAAAGCTAAGCCAGATTCTGTAGCTCACTTTGTCAAGAATACAGCCGATATGCTATTTTACCCTCATCTTTTTTCACTTATGGACCTCCTTACTACATTTGATTGGGAACTAATATCAATGCATGATCTAATAGGAAAACGAGAAAATTAAGATGAATCCACTTGCCAACCTTGAAATCCACGTTCATTATCTCAGTCTCTGCTCTTTCCTTTATGATATTAAAGTTATTTCCCAAAAATGTCTCAATTTTTCTGTATCTCCAGGCCTTTTATTACTTGTTTGTACTCTATGGAAGCAAACTTCTCACTGGATTGAGCAGGTCAGCCATGGTTCTTGCTGCCTTCTTTCAATCTAGGTGTCAGTCTCATATAACTGTTTCTGTAGTATGTGACTATGTGACTCCTGGATAGCCAAGGTGTAGGCTGGCTAGTAGTGTGTCATATGCTATACTACAGAGTGTTCTGCCCAAATAGGGATAAAGGTGTTACCTGGGCCAATCAGGTTGTCTTTCTCAAGAATTTGAGTGATGCCACAGTGAACTAGACAAAGGAAAAGGAACTGGAGTAGAAACGAGTTCAGAAAAATCAGAGACTGACAGAGAAGATGATCATAGGAAGATGACTGGAAGAAATTGCTCTTGAGAAGTTGTAGCTAGGTGTATTGCTTATTATTCAAACTCAGAGGTCCTGGCCTTTCCACCAGTCCCCCACAAGATTACCCATAAAAATCTAGAATCTTGAACATACTCTGAGTGTGCATATTTGGTCCATGTTCTATCCTGGAATCTCTTACAGAATCTGCTTTGTGTCTTATATTATTCTGGAAGATTTTCAAAGGCACCAAGTTCTTTTCTTCCTCTGAGTTACCATATAGGTAACTTCTCTCTATAAATTGTTTTGTTCTACTCCACTACCTGCAAAACTGAAATATTATCTCGGTCTTATTCTTGGCACTTCATGTTCTGTTCCTTTGTAGCATTGCCTGCATTGTTATAGTTAAAGTTTTATTTGCATATTTGTTTATTTGATGAAAGCTTCTTCCATTTGACTGGGAGTCAGTATTTGTACATTTTTGTTCAACACTGTATTCTGAGCATTTAACTCAGGGCTTCACACACACACACACACACACACACACAACACATCCTCACACAATGTAAATTGTTACCATTTATCAAATGAACAATTTATAATAAAGTGTTCTCCCACTTCTTCCAGTTCTTTTCTGCTTTTGTGAAGCATATACTCAAAATGTTTCATTCATTTCTCTCTCGCTGTTGCCTTCTTTCCTGATGTTTAAAATGTATTTAGAGTTTCACCTCTATGAGGGCAATTTGCCATTGTTATTGTGCTGCTGTATCTTAATTACATTCATCTACACTAAGTTAATTTTTACAATGATGGAGACATTTCTTCTTCTTCTTCTTCCCCAAAGTTCCTAGCACAGTGCCAGACCTGTAATGAGTAGGATAAATATAGGATGACTTAAGGAAAAAGTCTTCCTCAGTGACTGAGGAGGTTTATTTCCATGATGTTCTAGAGATTTAATTTCATTCACATATTAGGAAAAAGGAAAAGAGTGTTCTGAGGAAGAAGTTGTGTTTTCCGTCCTCTTTGCCTTAATGATCGAGAACGAGAAGTCTCCAGATGCAGAGCAAGCGCTGGGAAGTGTGAAGTTTCGTTCAAATATTGTTTTAATGTGTTTTTCAATTAAGGCTTAAACAGATGGCTCGGACACATCTTCTGTTTTGAATACTAATCAGATTTGCTGTTTACCTTTGCGTGAGAGAGGTCAGAAGTGACAAGGAAGCCTTGTTTGCGTCTTAAAAAAAAAAACAACAACTAGACTTCAAGTTTCATGATCTGAAATTTCCAAATTCAAAATCATTGTCTTTGTCTCTTTTTTGGACCTATTCTACCTTATTTTGTTTTTATCTCTTTTTTTTTCATTCTATATCTGGATTCAAAGTAGACCTCATGTATTCTTATTCAAAATGACTAGCATGGATGATTCAATGCTTAACTTCTTGTTAAAATGAAATTCTTATGCAAAAAAGTGCACATATTTCTAGTGTCTTTCAAGAGTTTTGATATTTTTTAAAGTAGTAAAGGGGCAGGGCCTTGCATTTACTAGGTCAGACCTCTATTGCTCAAGCCATGCCCCAGACTTTTTGGCTTTTGAATTTTTTGAACAGATCTTGCATGTAGATATAGGATGGCCTCTACCTCAGTCTGTCTATGCTGTCCACATAGCTAGGATGACAGGAGTGACATGTCCAGCTAATGATTGGGCTAGGGTCTCTCATTTATATTCGGTTGTCCTAGAACTACAATTATCCCAATAGTTACCTTTCAAGTAGCTGGGATTAGGTATGAGCCACTGGCATGTAGGTGGATTTTTTTCTGTGCATCTGACACGGTTTTACTATTTAGGCTAGTCTGAATTTACACTTGGGACCCTCCTGCCTCAGCCTTCTGAATAATGCAATTATAGGTATTCCTTAACTTAGTTTTATATCCCCAAATTACCATCATAATTAAGATATCAAGTATTTCTATCACTTCCAAAAGGTCTGTGCCCTGTATACATCATCCTTCATGTCATTTCTTACTCCAGGAGACCAATGGTCTATATCTGTCATAAATATTAGTTTTTCTGAGTATCTATAAAGAGTGGAAGTGTATGAAAAATACTTTTTTATTGTTTGGGTTCTTTTGTTTAATGTTAATTTTAAGAGTTACTACATGATGCTGTATTAGTAGGTAAGTACTTTTTTGAGTCTAAGTTCAGAATATGATTATGTCATATTTTGTTTACCTGTTTGTTGCTTTTGGGCATTTGGGCTAATTCTGCTTTGGGACTGTCACAAATGAAGTCTGTAAAGCCTTTGGGTATACATATAAACATACTAAACTGTTTTTCAAAGTGACTGTTCCCTTTCATAGCCCACAAACAGTTTATTAGGACAGTTGACCTGTAACATTTGATAATGTGAGTCTTTACTAATTTATGTTATTCAGTGTCATGGTATCTTAGTATTTAAACATTTTTTTTGTCTTGAGGACAGTAGATGTCAAACATTTTCAGGTGTATATCAGCCATTCATATGCATTCTTTGGTGAAGTGTTTATAAATCATTTAAAAATTTAAGTTGGTAATTTGTAAGGAATTTTTAAGTTGGCAAGTTGTGAGTCTTTATCAATTTCTCTTATTCAGTGTATTGGTATCTTATTGTTTATTTATTTTGTCTTCATGACAATAGATGCCACATATATTTGGGTGCATACCAGCCACTCATACACCTTCTTTGGTGAAATGTCTATAAATCACTTAAATTTTTAAGTTGGTAAGTTGTAAGAATTATTTATATATTTTTAGTTCAAGTCTTTTCCTTGACATAATTTTTCCAATACTAAATTTAGTTTCTAGATGTGGAATTTTAAGTTATTAATAATGAATTATATTTTTGATTCTGTATACTTTGAATTATTTTGGAATACAATTATGAGCATTCTGACAGTTTTATTATGCAGATTTGGTATTATATATTATCTGAGAAATTTTATTAGTATTCCCCTCCCTTTTTCCTTCCCTCCCTCCTTTCCTTTCTTTCCAAGTAACCAGGTATCCTATAATGCCTTGTGCTTTTTGACAATAGAGTCAAACTTAGTTTAATTCTTCAAGCCTTTGCTGTGTTGCTTTAAATTTGCCCCGTGTATAAGTAAGGGACCCGTCTCTACCATGTTGATTTCATACATCCATTTCTCTGCCTTCTGAAATGTCTTATTTCCAGTGGTACCTGTGCTTTGGCTTCCTTTTTTGATTTCTACATCTAGAAAAAGGGGTATGTCTTAATGTTTTTGTTTTCTGTGCTGTAATGAGAATGTGATTATAGCCTATTTTGGGGTCAAAGCCATAGAGAATCACAGAAACTACCCCATTCATAATGTTGCTCCAAGTTTCTATTTCTCTCTACAATCTCCTTCTTTTTAACCTCCAAAAATAATCAGGTTTGAATCTTGTCCATTTTCTGTAATTGTTATGAGTGAGAGGATTGGTCTGTAAAAAAGTCACACTATCATACTAGATATAGAACCCCACCATGTAGTTTGGTACCATTTTTTTCTCCTTCTAGTCTCTTTAGGGCCAGATCAGGAGATCAGGCATTTAGGGGAATCAGGTCATGGTTTTCTTTATGCTTCTGTATAATTTACAGAGCCAAGATAAATGAAAGGACACATGGTGAGCAAGCCAAAGTGTGGGATTGATCCAAAGTGTCAAACATTCCTAAATGTTGCAGAATAACTTTGTCTTAAGTAGAGTGCCAATAAATGAACTGTATCTAATCGTCATCTGCTTGTGTATAGTACCTGTCATTACTGAACAGCTCCTACATACCAGAAGTTGCACTTGGTGCTTTATAAACATTATCTTTCCTCTATTTGTCTACAAAAACTAAAGCTTTATTAGAGATTCTATTTCAAATCTAGGAAATGGAACCTAGAAACGCTAAACACATTGTGTTATGTCATGTAGCTCATAAATAGTGGAACTTAAGGGATAAATTTGTTCTTTTTGTCACTGAAGTCCTGTCTCTTCCTCCATATTCATCCTACCTCTCTAGCTCCTTTCCCAGAATAGAACCTCTCACTATTATTCAGATGTGTCATCATTTACTTCTAAGGACTTACTGAGGAACTTTTAATCCCTCCCAAAGTGGTGACGAGTTTTGCAATATATTTCCAGATCACATAAGCATTTTATTTGCATTGAAGAATTTTATTTGCATTACAAAAGGGAGCTTGTCTCATTTCCCTAGGTGGTTTCCTTCTTTTATCAAAAACTCCTCTCCAGATATTTGCTTATAAAAGCCTTCAATAACTGCTTGATGAAATGAATTGGATCCTTGGAAAAGTGTTTAGTGAGATCAAGTGAATCACTGAAAACACCCATGACCATTCAGATTCATATAGAACTGAAGAGATCTATTAGCACCTTCAGCAGTACCTTAACACATGCATTGTAACAACCAGAAACTCATTAATAGCTTGTTCTCTCTCTCCTATGATCAATGGCTTGCTTTCACTTACAAGATTTTTTTTCCTTGCTCTGTTTCACAAAAAAAGATGAGGATTAATGAATAAATACAAAAATCAGAGAGATTTTTGCACATTCTTAAGACAACTCTTTTAAGAGAATTTTTTTGTTGCTCTTTGATCCACAAATTCTTTTCTATCCATTATAGAAAAAGTGTATAAACATTAATAATACTATTATAATAACAACCTAATATCATAGTTCTGTTTGTGTCTCTAAATTGATTATTGCTAAAATAACTGATTTGTCCTTTCTTTTTCTCCCTCCCAACTTTCTTCCCACTCTTCCTTCCTCTTTCTTTCTTTCACTCATTCAACACATTTAATAAACATTTATTTAGCACCTAAAATGGAGCAGACACTGTTCTAACTGTTGGAGTAAGAACAGTGGGGGGGGGGGGGAAGCAAGAAAATACACTACCTACATGTATGTGAGAAACAGACCATGGTTAAATAAATAAAATATGAATCAACAAAGTAAAGTGAATATGTTCCACCAGTAGTGGTAAGAGGTTCTATTACTTTCTTCATCGCTGCAACAAAATTCCCAGCAGAAATAATTTAAGGGAGGAAGGATGCATTTTGCTCACTGTTTCAGGTCTCTTGGCCCTGCTCACTTGGGAAGAACATAAAGGTGGCAGAAAGGATTGGTAGAGGTTGTTCTTCACTTCTTGGTAGACAGGAAGTAAAGAGGGTGAACAGAAATGGTCATGTTAAGTTACAGTCCTAAGCAGCACACTGACTTTCTTCAATGAGCTCCCACCTCCCATTTTTACCACCTTCCAATAATGAGGTGGGGAGAGAGGAGGAGAGGACAAGAGAGGAGAGAGGTCCTATTGTTGTAAATAATTGAGTGAAAGTATCTAGTATATAAACTTTGAGCAGAAGAGCTAATGGAACCTAGGAAGCAAATTCTGGGGCATTTGTATGGAACAAATAACATTCTAGACTGATTCTGGGCTCCCAAGAGTTGATTATTTGTTGTAGGTGAACAAAGGTTTGAAGTACCAACTAGTTTAGAAGCTGTGAATGGAGATTCCTGGCATGACCAGGACTCAGAAAATAGGCTAGTGTTGGTAGCACACTTCAGGAAAGGGGATGAGAAGGAAGGTAGAGAGGGTAGGGCATGGAGGTGATTTGAGAAGAGGAGACAAATGGTCTTGTTATTTTTAACAGGAGTTCTCTGAATAGAATAGTCTGTGGGAAACTAAGATCAGAGGATACAAATCAAATGAGGGTATTGAAGTAACTGTGAGGAGAGATCTTGAATTCTTGGACCAAGGTAGTGACAGGGAAAAGATAAAGAATGTTCATTCAGAATATATTTTGAAGGGAGATCCTGAAGGACTCACTGAATGGAATATGAGAGAATCCAAAATTGTGGCCTGACCTGAGCAGCAGCAGCACGCAGTTTCTATTATCTGAGGCAAGAAATGCCGTGGGAGTAAGCATTGCTTATGAGAGGGAAAGAATATAATTTACATGTGATATGTACAGTGTCTATATCCCTAGCTAGAGATGTCAAGTTGTCAGTCCAGAGTGTAGAAGCGATGCCCAAGCTAGAGACATAAATGGGTGTTATAAGGATACAGATGATATTTAATACCATAAGTATAGTTATGAGTACCACCAGTACTCAGGATGCTATAAAATTAACATATCCAGGAGATTAGAAACAACAATAAACAATAATAGAGTGAAAAGACACATGGCTGGTACATGGAATCCAAATTCAGAAAATATTTCAAAGAAATGAGCAATTAATGTAGCAGAGTTGTTAACAAGATTAAATAAGGCAAAAAGAACAGCATTGTGGAATCTGTTGGAAAAGAAGTGGTCATATGCAATAAATTTGATAAGAGTGGAAGTTTGAAGACTGGCTGCACAATATTTTAAGAGATATTGGAAGAACTACAGACAGTTGCTTTCCCAGATGTTTTTTTCCAAAAGAGAGGAAGAGAAATAGGGAGTAGCCAGAGGCCGATGGATGGTCTTCAACTTGATCTAGTCAAAAGGAGGAAATGTCAATTCAATAAAAGTGGGGGTGAATAAATCAACAAAAGACAGAAGGAATTGAGTCTGTGCAGAATGGTAGAGTTGGAGATAAAGGGATGGACATTCATCCAGAGAAACAGAAGGCAATAACGAACACAGGGCAGACCTACAGGTAGGTAAACAAGGGTTTTTTTTGTTCCACATGCCAAATTTTAATAAATATTAGCAATTTCAAACTATTTTGATTTGCAACATAATGACATAATAGTTATTTTTATTTTACTGGAAAAACCAAAGCTAGCGGGAATTGGTGGTTTTGTTTTTCAAGATGAAGAAACAGGACAAACATAATGGCTAGTTGTTGAAAAAAATGATACTAGATCATGTGCTTACCTCTCTACATCTTACTATTTGACATTAGTGAAATTAGCATTCACACACAGGATCTCTCTCTCTGTCTCTGTCTCTTTCTCTCTCTCTCTCTTTCTCTCTCTCTCTCTTTCTCTCTCTCTCTCTCTCTCTCACACACACACACACACACACACAGAGCCCATGTGCATGTGAGACTGTTTAGTCATTTGCGGAGGGGAAAAAAAGAAAATATTAGAAGGTGAGCAATACCAAAAATATGTTGCATCTGTGAATATGATTAAACTCAAACTAATAATAACTAATTGAATAATAGTAGTGGGGATGGGGAAAGTGAGAGTGAGAAGTCAGTCTAATTGTACTGTGTATGCATGTGTGAAAATACTGAGAGACCCCTTTGAAAAACTGGCAAACAGTAAAATATGTGAATGACGGGAGTGTAAAACACACCTGACCCTTGGTGTAATACTGGAGAGAGGGAGAATGGAGAGGCAAAGATGGGTGACCATGGTCAAAATGCTGTCTGTATGGGGGTGAAACGGAGGGAGTCTGATTAAGGTATATTGTATTAATACATGGGCATGACACAATGAAACCCTCTAACAACTAATTGATGATAATAAAAATATGGAAAATAAAGCAATAAGTAATACAATTAAGCAAGCAAAATAAGTTAGCATCCCAACTGGCAAACATATTTTAATTATCTCTCTAAGGGAGAGAAACTATATCAACAGAGAGCTTATTACCAAGAAAGCATGAGTGAAAAGAAATCATAGATTTCTATCATTTATATTTTTTTCTACCCAGCCATTATCAGAACACCCTTATGAGTTATGTATTCTTATAACCATTATATTATTATATTGTGTAGATGAGAAATTTCCTATCTGAAAGTAGTTAATAAACTTATCATACCATAGGTAGACAAGAAGATATAAATTCCAGTTTTTCTGACTCAAATATCTATATATCTTATTACTTCTAATATTCAAGTCTTGTGGTACTGAAAAAGTTATATATCTTCTATTAATGTATAGAAATCTATATCAAATATAATGAAATAAATACTTTAGTATTTTAGAGAATGATTTTCAGTATTTTGGAAAGTCTCATTTATCCAGAATTCCTTATTTTCTAATGATAAATGAGATAACCAAACACCAAAGAGCAATTATGTTAGAGGACACTTGGAAAAAAATCAAACTTTTTGGATTTTTTTTCCATTTAAAACTCAGACAAACTAGGTTGAGTCACTAATCCTTTGAGATACAACATTTTTCATTTTTCTTAGACCTTAAGATCATTGGTGGGAAGCAAAACTAACACTTGAAAGTTGTGATAGAAGAAAAGACCCTGATTTATGCAATATGTAACTTAATGAACTAAAACAATTCAAATAATTTAGAATCAAAGTTTTTGTACTATTTTTGTGCCTGAAACCCAAGAAACATCCACTGGGAGCTGGAAGGTAGTTTACTCAGGATTGCAGAAATAGAAAGCTGAGAGAATAGTATTGCCTTACCTCTTCCTGTTTAACCATGGGACATATAATACTATTGCCATTGGACCAGGTGGTATCTATGTGTGGATGCTAACCTGTTCATTTAGGTTTCCATGTAGTATATTTTCTGCCACTTCTGTCAGTTATCTCATTAATACATCTTTCATCTATTTTCTAAGTACTTTTTCCCCCAACAGTTTTTATTATAGTGAAACTTTTGTTTAAAGTAGTAACAGTAACCACCATTTATAGAACATATACATAGTCTCCCAATAAATTTAGGCAAATATTATTTTCCCCCATTTACCAGGGAGGTGAAGAAGTTTAGAATAGACGTAGAGAGGAATGTTCTTAGAGATGTTTAGTAACTTACATAGGACGCTATGGATAGTAAACATTTTTTATTTTCATTCTTATAGGATTGAAAGATTTAGGGAAAGACTTGGAATTGTCTTGTGTTTGTGAAGGAGGCCTCAGAGAGAAAGGTAGAAAGTCAAGAAGTTACACATGGACAATAAAACTCTTAGCAGTTGGGAGTATGTTTCTAGAAAGCCTTATCTACCAGCTAAGAATCATTCTGCTAACTGAGAGGGTACTTCAAACTTTACTGTTATTATAGTCAATGTTTTAATAAAAATGAATAGGCAAGAGATCTAAACACTAACACCCATATAGTTTCATTCAGGGGCTTTCTATTTCTTTAAGTGTCTAGTGAACCTACATTGACATGAACACAAACATCCAACTTTGTTCTTTTCTATTTCAAATTGAAAATATTGTGTTAGATTTCCCAAATGTCTTTATAGTTCTCACAGAATGAGACTGGCTGAGACTTCCTTTGTTTCCAGTTCACATGTCTTACTCTATCCCATATCTTCTTGTTCTGTTGCTCTGAAGCTTTATCTTGCTTTTGCTTGTAATATCATGGAGTTTCTTCTAGAGGGCCATGATCTTATTTGGCCTCTGAGTATTATCAAGTTAGATTCCCTGTACTAGTACATTCATAACATACAATCACTTTATTTTGTCCTGCCTTCCTGTCTAGGCCATTCCAAAGTGGGTAGGTCTAATTACAGTGCCTATTTATTCTCCCTCCCTTGATTTTCTTATAGAACCAGGCTTCCTTCATGTAATGTAATCACTTACTCTTTGAGAACTTCATTTACTCATTGAGAAGTTCATTTATTTAAATCAATAAATACTTTTTAATGTTCTCTAGGCAATGTCTTATGTGTATACCATGCATATACTGAAGAATAAAAGAAATTACTTCATTATTAAGAAATTATGTGTGTGCTCACATTTCTTCATGGAAATCTCTAGAGCTTCAATAATGTGTCATCTATTTAAAAAAAGAAGTATTGGTGTATTTCAAGTACCAATAGAGAATACAATGTATCAACATCTCCTCAGTACACCTTTCTATCAGAAGTCAACAAAATGGAAATCAAAGAAAAGTAAATTCAAGCAGACAAATGTTTTTTTTAATATTTTGTATTAATTTTCAGGTCATCTTCCCAAGAAAAGTATAACTGTTTTTGATAGAATCTCAGACTGTGGAAACAACATGAATTCATTCAGCGTTCACCTCCAGTCACTCATTATCCCAGTCCATATAATTGAAGATGATTTTCTCTCTTTCTTTTTTCCTTTTGATGTTACTCTCCACATGAGTGGAAACACTCATATTTGCCATTTCTTTGAATTCCATGGAAAGAGGTTCTGTGTCCGTGAAAGACAATTAAAAATTCAGTTGCTTATTTTTTAAGACATGAAAGTGGAAGGGGAACTATCTGCAAAGAGGAAGGGGGTGAACAGGAAGGACAAGATAGGGCAAGAATAAGTAATGGTGGGATGATTATGACCAAGGTTTACATAATTATATATGTGCATGGAAATGTCATGATGAAACACATCATGCATAATTAATAGATGCTAATAAAAACCAGGTCTCTACACAGAAAATGTTTCACTCTTCTTTCCTTGACTGCTGCCACCATTAGAATCCCTTGAGGGTTTGTCACCCAAATGACTGCCTCCACACAGGAGAGAGAACTAATGGCTTCTAGGAATTTACCATCCTTGGTTCAGATTGCATGGTTAAGATGGATGGACCATATTGTAACTGAAGGACACAGGCCTAATTTAAAGGAAAATGCAGTGTTTAGGATCTTGAGATTAGTAAAGACTTTGGAGTCATGTCTCTGGAGTGTGGGAAATGGTATATCAAACTTGTCACCCAGACTAACTAGCTGTAAGACATATCTTTTTTTCTCGAAGAACAGATTAATGAGGGAAAATGGACATATGTGCACACAGGCACACATATAAATATCCAGTACCACTTTGGTAAATAACAATTTAATTTTTAAAGATCCCCAACTCTGGCACAATGCAATTACAATTTTAACAAGTAACTACAAACTTTAATTAAGCTGTGAATTGCAAACTGGCCTAACCTACATAAGCATTCAGTGCTATATGGAACTAACTGACTTAATTCTGGTAATCAAATGAATACTTAAGGGATTCATTGAGTATTATCCTTTCCTACATTTTATTAACAGTATGAAACTGAACCACATAAAGTGTAGAACTGCTTCCAAATTATGGGCTGTGTTCCTAATTGAATCAAGAGAAAATAAATACTAATTAAAGGTAAACCTTGGGAAGTATGAGATTCAAATAAGATCAAATATAGTGGCTTTGTAAATTTTCAATCACATACATGTCTTTCATGTTTATCTTGTTTTCAGTGTTTATTTTGGAAGTCCAGAATTGATTCTGAGGATAGTCTATTTAAAACTATTAATATGGATTTCAGAAGATCTTTTCTTCCTTTAGAAGATGTTTGTACTGCAGTATAATGTTATGATACCACATGTAAGATAGTGCCAAGAATATATCATAAAACTGAATTCAGTCCTGTGTATCTCTATCCAAGGATGATTGTATTTCCTTCCTTTCTCCTATCTATGAAGTAAAAACTCCTGTGTTTTCCTAAAGAATCAGGCTGGAGGGATAGCTCAAGTAGAATACCTGCCTAGCAAGCTCAAGACCTTGAGTTCAATCCAGAGTACAGACAAAAAAAAAGTAACCTACAACACAACATAGCAAAAGAACAACAACCAAAAAGCCCTTGTCCTATAGACTCTTCATAACCCAACAAACTTAAAAAGAAATTTATTCCTTTCATCTATGATTCACATAATCAATGTCTACCTAGTCATATGTGCTAAGAATGTTGTGAAGTCTTTCTCTTTCAATCCCTGCATATATCTACAAAATATGACTCTACTTCTTGATAACTTATAGCCACCAACTTCATTTAGGGTACCATACCTTTTATCTCTGTTGTTATCTCTGTTTGACTTTATTCCTTTTCTATGCTCTGTTACAGGAGTTATTTTTCCATATCATTTTCACTATTTCTTTTTTGGTGTCATGTTTTTCCATCGTATAAGACAATGCTTAAAGTCCTCTTTGGTAATGGACGAGAAACTCTACAAACTGCAGTAGTCCTCATCTTCAGCTGCCTTCCCCAACACATTTTCAAGTTCATAGAAATCTCCCAAACTTGCCATCAACATGCTATTTTTCCCGCAATATTTTCTTGACATAGGGACTTTCTATTTTTTTCAAGTTCTGTTCCAAATGTCAACATCTTTGAAGTTTTTATCATTGTTCTAGATAAGAGTCAATATTTTGTTATTTGATTTTAAAATATTACTTGGTATCCTTTATTATCATTTGTTTAGATGCCTGAATATTCTAGAAAATAAATGTGGTTCTAAGTTGACGGCCACTGATCATCACCTCCAGATATTTAAGCCCTTGTATAACTTCTCTTCTTTAGTTTAGACTGGTCTTACTTATTCATTTCCAAAGCAAAACCAATTGGATGTTACTTCCAAGAGTTTGTTATGGAAAAAGACTTTGGTTTCTGTCTGGGGTGCCCACCTTACTTTGCTCTCTCACAACAGAAGAACTAGAGAGACCTCTGGCAAAATGCAGGGAGGAAACACAGCCTTTAGTCCAACAGCCTTGAAGAACCCCATCCTGTCTACAGTTGAGATAGGAATAATGGTTGATTAGATAGGATTAGGGAAGAGGACTGGGGTAGAAAATAGTTATATTTAAGGAGGAGCCCTGCTTAGAGTTTAATGAGTTCACCTTAATCTGTATCCCCTTTGGTTTTGATGCTCTGTCCACAAGAACTAGAGAGGAGAGCCAAAGGAAAGACTTGAAAGAATGTTGTAAGAATCTATCAACAGGATGTTTAGAATGTATGGTCCAAGATGGATAGGATGTGCGTTGGATCTGTGATATGAATGAGAGCACCATGAAAGAATTAAATGAACAGGCTGGGGAAGCTGTACAACTGCTGGCTGAGAATCACAGCAGGAAGGACAAAGGGGCTGTATACTGAATGACACTAAATGCATATTTCATAATTGGCCAGTCCTGAAAAGCAAACTATTCAGAGCCGAGATGATTGTTTTAGCAACTGAGGCAAGGGGCTAGCCCACCAAGCAGAGAAAGATGGATTATCTTGTTCCATTATTAGAGGTCAAAGTCCTTATAAGATTCTAAACAAAGCATCCCTGGGGGCTCAGTCTCTCAAAGACCCCAACCCATGCCCTGTAGGAGTGCTTCTGCTTTATTTTCTCTGCCAATAAAACTCAGTTCATTCAACTTAACGTCATTGTAACCTTCATCTTTTGAGCTGAACATTCCTGGAGACTTTGGAATGTCTAAAGTGTGGCTTCATAACCACATGAGAGCTCAGAAAAAAAAGTTTTTTTTGTCCCCCCACCCAGCTATAGAAAATCATATTCAAGCCAGGTGCATGTGACTCATGCCTGTAATTCTAGCTGTTCAGAAGGCTGAGATCTGAGGATCACTGGTTGAAGCCAGCCAGGGCAGGAAAGTCCATAAGACTCTTATCTCCAATTAACCACAAGAAAACCGGAAATGATGCTGTGTGTCAAAGTGGTAGAGTGCTAACCTTGAGTAAAAAAACTCAGGGACAACTTAGGCCCTGAGTTTAAGCCCCTCAATGACAAAAAATTAAAAAAGAATTCCTTGTATGCCACAAACAGTGATCCTTTTTCTTTTCAACATATGAGGAGAAAGAAAGGAAGGAAGGAAGGAAGGAAGGAAGGAAGGAAGGAAGGAAGGAAGG
>NW_012267367.1:5009432-5039273 GCF_000151885.1 Dipodomys ordii
AGGAAGGAAGGAAGGATGGAAGGAAGGAAGGAAGGAAGGAAGGAAGGAAGGAAGGCAGGAAGGAAGAAAGAAAGAAAGAAAGAAAGAAAGAAAGAAGGAAAGAAAGAAAAAAGAAGGAAAGAAAAGAAAGAAGGAAAGAAAAGAAAGATTAGATGAGTCCAGAGAAGGGACAAGATGCCTGTAGGATATTTATACCAAGTACAGAATTATTAGCTATAACTGAACATCAGTTTTGTCCATTAGGCAACAGTGGCTTAGGGCTTAGATGAGTCTACCAGCTTGTGGATAGTTTTTTTTTTGTAATGTGGAAAAGGAGTGTGTTTTATTGGCTTCAAAATATGAAACAAAATCAATTCTCCCAAATTGAAATCAATAAAAAGTATAATTTAAATGCCTCCAGAATGTGATGTTTGGTTAAGTATATTTCAATATACCTCCACTTAAATATAAGCAGAATAAATGTAAATCATAAAAAGTTGGCTTTATGTAATCCCAAATTTGTGAAAATTATTCCTAATGGCTTAAAATTGCAAAAAACTATTCTTAACATTTGATATAGATGTTTTTGTAACTTTGAAATGATATAAAACAATTTTATAAAAAATGGGAAAGACAAAAATCTCAAAATGTTCACAGCTCTGCTCTCCACTAAAAAGAGCAGAATTTCTTACTTTCTTACTCAGAGGACAAAAATTAATCAAAAGATAAACAAATCTTTATGTATGTAACGAGTAGTAAAATAATAGCCCCCAATGTATGTATGTAAAGAGTACATACATACATATATGATATTGGATACTAAGTTTTGAATATTATGTTCTTTCCAAGTAAACTTTTTCTTCTATTTTTAACAAGAAATTCAGTATCAGGGGTTTGGCTAAAATGTATATGTCATTGTATATAATCCTGCCTCTTGAGAAAGATCAAGTTTATTTTCATGTCATAACAATCTACGTCTGGCAGTTCTTAAAACCAGATCAGATACATATTTATTTACTTGATATTTTCCCTGAAAAGTGTCTGAGAATTTATTTCCTCACAAATCAGCAGGCTGAGTTCATTTCCTCTTTAAATTTTTATTTCGTATTGACTAACTTCATAGAAAACACATAGTCAGATGCACAAACATATACCAACATACTATAAACACACAATCGCAAGGCGCAGGCATCTCACATTTCCAAAGAAAATTGCAATAAGGGTTTTGCTTTTACTTTATGTTTCCAATATAACCTGGAACCCTGCCAGCCACATCAGAATTGGATACCATCTGTGAAATTAATTTGAAATTCACTAAGTTTAATTTGCTTGTCTCTAAATCTGCCATGGCATCACTCCAAATTTATTTTTCCAGCTTCAGACTTTAATTTTATTCTGAAATTCTTCTCCTGGGTATATTTTGTTGGCTTTCACTGGAGAACTGGCTATTTTAACCATTAATGGCTTATATTTCCTATCTTCCTAGGTTTTCAGTTAGCAATCTTTCTCCAACTAAACTGTTATACAGTAAAGAAGGAATGCTGTTTCTTGCAATTCAGCAAATAAACTAAAAATTAAAAAGGAGGTCCTAAGTCAGTTAAGGGAACATTCAGATGCTAATGTTTTAAATTTGGGGAATTTTAGAAAGAAGTTACATGTCAGGGAGGGGAAAGGGGACGAAGAAACTAGAATATCCTTTCTTAGCTTTTTCCCCTAGACGAAACCTTGAAATGATTTCCAGGGAACACTTTCATAAAGTAATCAAATCTACTGCCACCTCTGTGATAGTGTGACAAGTCAGTTGTCTCATAATACTTTCTGTGACCTTTTGACTGGGGAGTTGTGTTCTCCCAAAGATCTGTTCCTTCGCCTATTCATGAAATATTCTTTTTGTACAGTTTTCTCTTCCTCACAGTGAAACTAGTAAGCAGTGAAGGCAGAGGAGATACCAAGCACTTCTGTTATTAAATTTCTGCTTGTCCTTTCTTAGCTCCATCCAAATGAACTTGAAAATGCGACAGATCATTTCTAACAAACACACAGTTCCTAGGGAACTATTAGATGACCCAGGTAAAATTACTTATTTCCTTACTTAAATCTAAAAATAAATAGTGCGTACACTTAAAGAATAAGAAGCAGGTAAATGAGTTAACTTATCTTTTCTGAACAATCATTGTTCTCATTTCTTCTAATAATTTTTAAAAACATATAGGCAAAGAATAAAAATCTTTTATGTGATTGATGTGGTTAAAATAGTTTATAATTTTACTCAATTAGCCTTAATATATTTAATGTAAATAAAGTTACACATAGGGCTGGGAAGGTGACTCAGTGGTAGAGTGCTTGCCTTGCATTCATGAGGCCCTGGGTTTGATTCCTCAGCAGCACAAAAGCAGAAACAAGCCAGAAGTGCTGCTGTGGGTCAGGTGGTAGAGTGCTGGCCTTGAGCTGAAGAGCTAAGGAACAGTGTCCAGGCCCAGAGTTCAAGCCCCATGATCGGAAAAAAAAGTTACACATAGATCAATAAATAATATTTACAATATGAAAATCATTGACCATGTTATTATATAGTAGTAGTGGAGACTTTGCAACTATGTATTTATTTATGGTCTGGACTTTAATTTCAGGGTCTTATAGACTTACTTACAAGATGCTCCACCACTGGAGCCATGTCCAGTTGCTTTAGTTACATTAAAAAAAATAAGGTCTTGTATTTATGGCTGGTCTGTCATGGACTGAGACCCGTTCATTAATGCTTCTTGCATAGCAGTGGTAATAGGTATGCTGCACTACACCTAGCATTTATGATTGAGATAGAGTTTCACAAACTTTTTCCCTGGGTTGGCCTCTAACTTGAGTCTCCCCATCTCTGTCTCCCAAGCAGGTAGGGTTACAGGCACTACTACTCCTGTGTCCTTGCATTTTACTCACTTAAACATAACATTATGACATTATTAGATTTTTTGGCAATTCCATTACTGCTTTTTCTTTTCTGCAAAGTGAGACTTCTGCTACTAAATAATTGACCCCTCAACCCTTCAACTGCTATTATTGTTCTTTTAACCAAAACTTTATTTCTCTTTCGAGATTCCAGTAATCTTTTACAAACTATCACTCCTTGTACAAGTCGAATGGATATGATTTATACTGAACAGAAAAGAGGGCTGGAGGTATGGCTCAAGTGAAAGGGCTGAACAAGCAAGCCAAGCAATCTCAAGGCTCAGTCTCTGAGTTCAAACCAGTGTTGCCAAAATCAGTCAATCAATAAATCAATCTAGCTCAGCTGTCAAGGGTATGGGTAGGTGACAGGCTCAACTATTTGCTTTCTTCTGATTCATTACATTCTTTTTACATTCTTTGAACCCAAATTCTTCTGTTCTCAGGGAAGTACCTGGCCAATGACTACACAAATGGTAGTTTGAAAACCTAACCATTTTTACTCAGTGCATGACTCCTCTAATGAACAGTATTTGCTCTGGACATATACTTCTGGCTGATAGGAACTTTCAAGATCTATAGCATACTCTAATGGATACTCCGACCCCAGCCTTTTCCTTTCCTTTTATAGAAATTATAAGAAACCAACACAACCACATTCATTGAAGTACTATTCATTATAGTCAATGCAAGGAATCAGCCCAATCAGTGGACCAACAGATCAACAAAATATGGTATATATACACAATATAATTTTGCTCATCCATTAGGAAAAAAACCATACCATTTGTAAAGAAATGGAAAATTATGTCAAGTGAAATAAGTCAGGGCCAGAGAGACAAAATATGTATGTTTTTCGCTTATTATAAGTGGAAGCTAGATTTAGCTTATAAACTCATGGGTAAATATATTGGGTGATATATAAGTGTATACAAATATATTAACTGAAGTACTGTAGATTCAAGGGAGATCTAAAATAGTGTGAGTCCTTAGAAAGGCAAAGTCAAAGTGCAGCAAAATAAAACAACAGGAACAGATACTCAAAAAATGTGTGGTAGGGGTCAAGAGAAAATGGCCAGACAAATGAAGAGGAAAAGAGAGGCAATGCAGTCAAGAATCCAGTATATGGCCTGAAAAATTAAGAAGCGTGAGGGAAGGGATAGGTAGGGGAGGGATAGATGGCAATGATGAAAGATGTGACATTAATTTAGATATATTGAATTTATAAACAGCTTTCTTCAATGGCAACACCTTTGTACAACTACTTAAAATAAAAATAATGAAATAATAAAAATACATTCTTATTCTTCAAAGTGCATATCAGCCTTCCCATCCTTGAAGATGGCATACTTGGTACCAGAAATGGTAATATGAGATTTTTGGAACTGGACTTCTCACTGGATTAATGAATATTGAGGACTTCATTCCTTATATAAAGTCCCTAGAACAAGGTAGTTATCCAGTTGTTTAAATGTTCATTCCTGGTGAGCTGGGGTGTTCAGTAGAGATAGTTTCCAGGACAAGAGGCATGAGCTGGCCAGTGCAATGATTCAGTTTTAAACTGTATCAAAAACTAATAATGAACACAATGAAATTATAGGGTTTTTCAAGTTGAATCTTTTCTGTATTGGGACTTGAACTCAGGGCCTGGTCAGTATCTGAGATTTTGTGCTCAAGGCTAGAGCTCTACCACTTGAGTCATAGTTCTACTTCTGGATTTTATTTTAATCATTTATTTTTTTGGAGATAATAGTCCCATGGACTTTCCTGTCTGAAGTGCCTTTGAACTTCAGATCTCAGCCCCCTGTTACTGGGATTACAGGCATGAGCCACTGGTACCCAGTAATACTGAATCTTTTTACTAACTTGTAAAAAGATCCTTAGCATATGCAGTGCAGGACCAGAAAAGATGAAGATCAAGCAAAATATTTGTCTCAGGGAGAGCTAGATGATAAGGACAAAGATGACATTCCATGGTAGTATTAACCATTGTATCGCTAACCATCATAGCCCAGCAGCTGGAGTGAACCTAGAGGACACTTGTTGAAAGCAATCTAGGACTGGTTATTTCAGAGTATTGGTTTGAGAACATAGGGCATAGGATTTTACAGGCTGGCCAACACCCCAGAGGATGACTCAAACTTGCAGCAGCCCAAATCTTTCTTAGAGTCTGGACAGTATAATGACCCTCAGTAAGCCAGGTAAAAACACTTACATTGCCCAGTGCAGAGGCAGGAAATGTCTGTCATATGGGCTGAATAAGGCCTGCAAAATTATTTGGTCTAGCTTTCCTGAAGCAATCACCAGCAAGACTCAAAATTCAATCAATTAAGGAGCTTTTATTTCAACATGAAATTCAATAAATCTAGCTCCCCACCAAATCCTACAACTATCCAAATGGCTCTTGGCAGGAAAAAAAGGACTCCCCAACCTTGGAAGAAATTTAAAAACACAATTAAAAAGTTAAACACAGTGGACATGCTAAAATTAGTATATAATATGAGACTAGAATAACCAACAGAGGACTAGGTTATACAAGAAGGTCTACCTAGATCATCAGGATTGCATTATTATGTGGGCTATAAGCACTGCTATGGAGTTCAATGTTAGCCATCTTTTATATACCAGAGTTGGAGGAAGAAGATATCATCATAACTTGGCTTACTAAGCAAAGGGTAAAACAGGTCCCTCAACAGTAGAGGTACCAAAACAATTTTAACAATAGATGCTAGACGATCATTTTCATAGCAACAGACCAAGAAAACCTGGCAGTGGTGGCACATACCTGTACTCCTGGCTACTCAGAGGCTGAGATCTGAGGATAGAGGTTCAAAGCCAGCCCAAACAGGAAAGCCCATGAGACTCTTATCTCCAATTAAATAGCCAAAAACCTGAAGTGGCACCATGACTCAAAGTGGTACAACACTAGCCTTGAACAAAAGATCTCAGGTAGAGTGCCCAAGCCCTGCCCTGAGTTCAAGCCCCATCACACACACACACACACACTCTCTCTCTCTCTCTTTCTCTGTCTCTCATGTTCACTTTCTCTTTCTCTCACTCACACACACACATACACAAGTGGTAGGTAGCTAAGGTGCCTTGATCTACAGATAAATAAGGAAATTATTAATAGAAAATAGTTTCTCTTTGGATAAAAGTAGATGTACTGGCTATACAATCAATAGAACATACAGTTTTTTGAAATTATACTTTAGGCAGTTGTACAAAGGGTTTCAATTCAACATGTGAGGTTGTAAGTACAATGCAGCCTGACCAATGTCACCCTCTTTCATCATTCTCCCCTATCTCCCTACCAACTCCTTGCAGAATTTACAAAATTGCTCAGCAGAGGTTGAGGCATATGGTCCAAATAAAGCTACCTTCTCTTGCCTACTTTCCTGATCTGAACTAATTTTCAGACGAGGCTCCACTGATTGGAAGAACCCTATCACATACCATTAAGATACCCTAAGTTTTCCAACAACACAAACAACAGCCTGCTGGAATGTCTCTAAACTAGAGAAAGGGTAATACAAAATGGAATAGAGTTTTGTTGCCTGTGGGGTCTGTGCTAATACTGATATCTAGTGACATAATGCCTCTTCATTTAAAGTTGGATATGTACAAGTCGGGCAGGCAATAAAAAGGATCATATAAAAAAGCCAAACTCTGGGCTGGAAGGTGGCTCAGTGGTAGAGCACTTGTCTTGCATTCATGAGGCCTTGGGTTTGATTCCTCAGTACCACATATGTAGAAAAAGCCGGAAGTGATGCTATGGGTCAAGTGGTAGAGCGCTAGCCTTGAGCTGGAGAGCTGAGGGGCAGTGCCCAGGCCCAGAGTTCAGGCCCCACGACCAACAACAACAACAAAAAAGCCAAACTCTGGCTATGGTAGATTTACTTGCAGACAAATTCAATGGTCATTTCCCAATTCTGAAATGTGCGATAGGGATTGACATACTTGACTTTTGGCGTAACTACTGCAATGCATTCTGGGCTTGGTATTGGATAGTGGAACAACTGAGTTGAAGTTATTGAATCAACCTCCTATTCCATGACTAGAATCATTCATCAAAAACTACCACACCCAGGGAGCAGATGGTTCAGATACTGGTCTTAAAAATGTGCAGGATTCCCATGGTATAACCCCTGTTTTCACTGTATTTGATGTTGGTATAATTTGGGGAGGGGAGGGGAAAACACAAATTGTTTAAAATAGGGATACAGGTGGACCCATTGCAACAATGAGGTGTACAAGATGTTATGTCGAAAAACGAACTCATGTAATTGTAACCTCTCTGTACAGTATTTTCACAATAAAAACTTATTTAAAAAATGTGCAGGATTCAACCAATGGTGATAGTGCCTAGACTATCTCAATTTAATTTCATTTGTCCCCTGTAGAAACTAGGAGAATGCTGGGAAAGACACAGATGACCACATGTAATCCAAGTTGTAGCCAGGGTCACAGCTGCTCCACAGCAGATGGTTTTATTGCTTCAGAAGATTTATATGGATTCTGCCACATGATATGGAGCCATTGCTTTAGTGAATAGTGTCTTCATTTCATTTTCAATCTGGAAAAGGATCAGAAACAGTTTCCTCTTTGCATGCAACACATTATTTTTGTTTCAAAGATAGAACTTTCTCATCCTCTGTTAGGTTATAGCTCAAAGATTTCTGGACTGCAAGGACTTCCTATGGAACACCACGGTGGTCTGTTACATGATAGAGTCATGATGATCATGCAGGATGGGCAGAGAACAGCTTACTGGAGGCCCTGTGGGGGCAAGAGTTAAATCTTCTGAAGACTTAGGGACCTGACATTGACTAAAGATTTTAAGACTCTAGGGTGCTAAGGTGTGGTTATGTCCTTTTTAGTGGATTGATATATGCTGCTTCCACTCTATCATAAAGAAGGAAGCACAACGGTTGGTTGGCATGGAGTCAACACATTCTACATCAAGGAAAATTTCTCAGGCTTTTGTACTGGGTCACATGAAAGGATATCACTCAGAGTGAGAGGTAGGTAGGAAGGGGCTTTGTGGCAGGTGCCTGGGCAGTATGTGATGTAGCAGGCCCTCTGCAACAACCTGTGCTTGAGGCTGAGAAATATTAGCTGGAGAATGGACAGAAGGCAGTAGGTTAGCCTTTAGCATTTCCTCATTCCTCTTTCTTCTCATCCTAAACACATCCATGCAAACATTCACCTAAAGGAGAGTCTGAGAGGAAGAGAGGAATGAGTATGAGGCTGTGTTCTTAACACATTTCCTTTTACCCTTGCTTGAGGCAGAGCTGATGTTTCCACTACCCACTCCTTAGTCTGCTACAGAGTGGCTCTTTGATCCATCCACCAGAACACTGAGGAAGTTGTTTCTATCCATGACTTCCTTACTACACACATCCACTGCAACCTCATTGCAGGTCTTGGGGAATTCATTATATTGAGCTGTTACTTTTGTATTGTTCAAGTACTTCTATAAAGGACTCTATATAAGGACTTCTGTTTAAGTATTCTATAAAGGGCTGTTGAGTTCCCTGGAGAATAATGTTATATTGTTTTCTTTGCAGGACTTTTATTATCTTCTAGAAGTTTTTCAACCCCAGCAGACAGGAAATATTTTTTAAATATGAAAATCAGTGTCATTTCTAGACAGATCTTAAAAATATAGGTATACAATGATAATTTAACTTGCCATAATCATCACAAAGAAATTCTGCTTCCAGGATCAGGATGACTAAGTTAAAATTTTGCACCTGTAAATATCTGTGGAATTAATACATCATATAGTTCACTTTCGAAAACAGTAATATTGTTTGCCAAATAAACCTTAATTGAGACCAACACTACAAAACAACAAGAAATTACATTTTGCTCTATAGCATGTAAACTCAGACCTAAAATCAGCTTTATAAGGTTGGTGCAACTTGTGTTTTTTCTTAAGTGTAGGTAATTAAAGTCAAGTGTCTCAATGTAGTCTCTTGGTAAATCTGATTTAGCTCTTGAGTAAGAGCTCCCCCCACTGGAGCCTCAGCTCTAAAACTCTACCTCCTATTTACTTTCTTTGAGCAACTCTTTTTAAGCCCTGTAGTGGGTAGTGCTGAGGGAGTGCTGAGAGATTAAAAGCAACAAAACACTGAATAATGTCCTTTAGGAAAGATGCAACTCGACCCATTTATCAATCCAAGGAGGCCAAACTGGAGAAAAACAGAAAACTTCAAACAACAACTCCTGTCATTTCTGAATCACATTGGCCATACAGAATGTGTTCCTGGAATCTTAGAGCATAAACTGACTGTAATCACATGCCTTCAAGGTCTCAGCTCAGTTTTTCATCAAATGCACCATTTTTGATGAATTATGGCTTTCAAGGGAAAGTTGGAAACTTACACTTCAAAAACTCTACCCAAGGGTTGCTTTGCTTTCTTGAAGAAGTTTATAAAAATCTGAGTGGTATTTTTCTATAAAATGAAAACTTGGGATGTTTGATATTATTGCAGGGCATTTAGGTTAATCAAATATTCTAGCTAATCCCAAGTGGCCCCTTTTATCATACTTAGGTTGCATATTTTGAACGAATTGGAATAAAATAAGACCAGATAATTAACACAAACGATATAGGTCATGTTCAACCAGTCTTGTGAGGTCTAGAGTTCATGATTATGAATATTCATTACTGGCTGCAGTAACCTTTATTAAGTTATATGAGCATTTTGAAAACTGTTTCTTCATCTAAAATCATCCTATTAACACTTCATCTACCTTAAAGGCTTGTTTCAAAAATTAGATAAAATAATGAATCGTTGTTTAAACCATGAAAATTATTGTGATGGAATATGGTGCTTTCAGAGTGACTGGCTGAGCTTTAAAATAATATCTGAGTGTATGTTACATGAAGTTCATAACATTATACTATTTTGCTTTGTTTTAGGAAGTACTGGCAATAACTGCTTGTTAGGCAAGTTCTCTACCAGTTAAGCCATGTCTCCAGCTCTTTTTGCTTTAGTTATTTTTAAGATACAGTCTTTGTTTTTTCCTCCCTGGGGCCAACTGGAACTGTGATTCTCCCACCTCCACCTCTTGGGTACTTAGAATGACAGAAATGAACCACCAAGCCTAGCCTCTTTATTGAGATGGGATCTCAATCCTATTTTTTTTTGAAGGGAATAGTCCTTGGGCTGGCCTTGACCCATAATGACCCCAACTCAACATCCTATGTACTTGGGTTCACAGACATATACCAGCATGCCCCATCACTATTACCTTAGAGATTGCGTGTTGAAGAATGTACATTAGTAAGTAATAGGGATAGGCAGCTAACGATGTAACATTGGGCCCAACAGAGATAGGGGACATTTTCTTTCCACACAGTAGATAACACAATGAGGAGTTGTTCATTGTCATCTAGTTGGTTCATTGTCATCCAAAATAAATTTCACTGGGTCATTTCCATGTCATGTGAATGCACACATATTTACTATGCCCAGTTTCACCACTATTGACTCTACTATGATTCTCCATCTTTTCCTTTTTCTTTTTCCTTTTTGTTCTGAGACCAGGGCTCTAATTCAGTACTTGATGCTTTTGCTCATTGGCTAGTGCTCTTGCAACTGAGCTATGCTTCCAACTTCTATGCTTCTTCTTGACCTAAGCCACTAACCCAATCATACTAGTAGGAGCCCAGTAAAGTTTGGATGGAAGGTGCTCCTTATATTACATGTGGTGGAAACCTAAAGCTCTTGGGAAATATTAAATTTTAATATAGTAAATTTTTGCCAGTTCTGGGGTTTAAACTCAGGGTCTCACTTTCCTTTCTCAGCTGGTACTCTACCACTTAAGCCACAGCTCCAGCCCTCATTTTTTATGGTTATTTTGGAGATGAAGTCATACAGAATTTTCTTCTTGGGCTGGGTTTGAACTCCCATCTTCCAGTCTTAGCCTCCTGAGTAGATAAGAGTAAGGATGTGAGCAACTGGTGCACGTTTGTAATTCTTAAACACTGGAAAAAAGAAAATCATGGGTAACTTGCATGTGCCTACCAAAATATACTTCAGATTTTCTTCCATGGAGTAGTTATTCTTTATCAACTAGAAATCGCTATGATTTGAGCCTTTATTTTAGAATGCATTTTGTTTTCTATCGCCAAAGAAGATGAGGAGCAAGCAATTCTTACAGATTGAGCTTTCACTATATTACCACTTTATTAGTTATAGCTCATTATCTCACTCTTTTCTTCTCTTGTTTTACCTAATAGACTTTTGTGCTTCCTTTCTCAGTGTGCAAATATGTTTCTGCAAACTCCACAATTCAGCTCACCTTCTTTACCTCCTTTTCAAGGAGACTGTGAACTTGAAGGTGTTTTTATTTTTATATCTTTAGTACCTAACAGAGTGGTGTCACCACCATAAAAATCTCAAGATACTGTTGTTCTATAATAAGGGAATGACAAAAGAAAATACTTTCATTTTTTCCCTCTACCTTGTTAAGATCTTCAAGATGTAACTAGATCACATTCTCAGGAAAATATTCCTAAGAATAGCCACAACTGCTTGATTTAACAATTCATCTATAAAGTCTACTAAAAAGTCTGAACCTCCCAGGGGAGAGAAATAAATAATAATTTTTTTTGTTTCTTGTTTAGGAATGGAACATTTGAAGTGAGCATCTGGGACTATATTCTCCATGCACTTTGTTCTTACATAGGAGAAATGAAAATACTGAAAAGACATCTGTATTGTAAATCAAAATACATTGCAGAAATCAATGTTGAGTTGACATTCTGCTTGCAAATATTCTTTTGAGATTGGTTCTTGTAAATCTCTTTCCCATCTGGTTTTTATGTCTGCTCTGGGACTTGTATGCACGAAGTTGTCTAGGATCTGCTCAGAATGTTGAAATAAAGTGTGTGGTTTTAATAAAAGGTTAGACAAGAGGGGAAGATACTGTCTTAGTCATCTCTAAACTGTGTGTCTTGTAGCTCAGCTTTAGGAAACTTTGGGAAATGCTTTCTTAGAATGAGAAAACTTATTTGAAATTATGAAATCTTACCATGCAACTTATATTTTTGTCAAGCACATTTGCTAGGATAATATTTATTTTTAAACACAGGAAGAGTGAGGACTGGAGAAGTGTTTGTAATTGCAATTTCCTCTTTTACCATAATTGCATTTCCATTAAATTAATGATGGAAAGGAACAATCGCTTATATAAAGAGTTCTTTCCCTATTGAAAGATAGTTAATTTGGGCATGTTAATCTCTTCTTAAATGGAAAAGTCAATGATAGCAAATTAAAATTAAATCCAAAATGTGTCATAATAAGTAGCCCATGTTTATGATATAACATCTGGAATTGATATCCCTTCTTGAATTTTATGAGGGGATGGTATTCTGAATGGATTCTTCCAAGTGAGAAGACAATGATCATCACATCATATAGCATTTACTCAGCTCTCATCTTTAGGGACAGGCCAATGGTTAATCTCTATACAGTAACCATTGTGGATTCATATGAAGAAATAGGAGGCATCATCTTATACCTTAGAAGCATGAAGTTGGCCCTTGCTTCCATATGCTAGTGTGTGTGTGTGTGTGTGTGTGTGTGTGTGTGTGTGTGTCTACAGCTTAAGGGTAGAGAAAGCACCTGATCAAAACCCTGAGTATCCTCATCTTGGAGAAAAAACTCAGGACTTCTATAATCAGGAGTTTTTTCTTCAAGCATGGGGATAAGTCTACTGAGTTGGGTCATTTGTTTCTGTTTATTTTGGCTAATGAAATACATCATAGCATTTGTGGAATCTACATAAATTATATACATATTCATACTGATATACATATAACAGTATTGTAATTATGGGACTACTTGAAGGAATGAGGAGGAGGGGAAGTGGAAAAGAGAATGATGGAGAATGAATGATATTGAAGTACATGTGTCTATATATGAAAATTGCATAAAGGATTTCTGATTGTATGGTATGGAACAATAGGAGAGTAGAGGGGCATGATGGGTGTTGTTCATGTTTCTGAGAATATGAGCCAGGCGCCGATGGCTCACACCTGTAATCCTAGCTACTCAGGAAGCTGAGATCTGAGGATCGTGGTTCAAAGCCAGCCTGTGCAGGAAAGTCGGTGAGACTCTTACCTCCAATAAACCACTAGAAAACCGGAAGTGGCGCTGTGGCTCAAGCGGTAGAGTGCTGGCCTTGAGCTGAAGAGCACAGGTACAGCACCCAGGCCCAGAGTTCAAGCCCCACGACTGACCAAAAAATAAAAAAAGAAAGGAAATAGATTTGTTAATTTTTTGGTCAAGTTTTTAAAATTATCTTTAAGTAATTGTACAGAGGAGGTGCCATATACCAAGGCAGTTTATGAATACAATGTCACCCCTTCAACATTCTCACCCCATTTCAACCCAGCTCTTCCCTTACTTTTCTAATTTTGTGGTTTACACAATGAATTCTTGACTACATTCTACTCCCCCTTTATTATATCCTCCTCTTGACCTAGTCTCATCTTGCAAGTACTCCTTTCCTGGTGTTTATTTTGCTGGATGTTGACCCAGTCTTTCTAAAATTATACTATTTGAACTCTCCATAGAGTCTATTATGCTCCTTCAATTCTTTGTCATTACTTGCATACCACCCAATGTGTTTACGTATGGATTTACAGACACAATCAAGCTACCACAAATGAGGGAAACCATGTTTCTAGGTCTAGCTTACTTCAATTGTTTCCCAAGTCCTTTCATTTCCTAATGAATAGTACAATATCATTCTTGCTAATGGATGAGAAGAATTTCACTGGGTCTATATTACGCATATCCTTGATCCATTTATTCACTGAAGGGCATCTGGGCAAATTGCATACGTACCTTGGCTATGGTGACTTAGTGCTGCTATGAATATAGCTATGCTAGAAAGAAGCACAGTTCCTATTACTGGGAGGGAAACCGGGCTTGGGCTTCTGCATGTAAGTGCTGAGAATAGCTTCTGGCCAAATGGAGGCCTTGGGCCTGCTTGTTTCTTGATGTGAAGGCCTCAGCCTCTGGGGTTGTATAGTTCCTTGCCATCCTGAGTGCTCCTCCACTGCAGTGGTCAGCATTCCTCCACTTAGTGATCAGGAGAGGAGTGTGGTGACTTTGGGGTGCAACAGACATCCAAGAGGGGTTGTTCTGATTAAAATACAAAATACGCACATGAGAGTTACCAGAGTGAAATCTTTACGTATAATTAATATACACAAAGAAACCTCCTCCATAAAACGCCCGAAGAATAACAGGCAAATAAAACAGGCTTCACTGTGGACACCAGAGATATAAGAGCTATTGAGTAAGCTTCAGAGTTTTCTTTGCAGTTCTGTGCTCCTCGTCCTTGCTCTTCATGGCTGAAATCTCTCACTGGGAACTCAAAAGAAATGAACAACTCCACATGTCCACTAACATATAGTAAGATTTGACTGATTTAACTTACCAACAGGAGGGGGAAACCATTTTAGACAGTGGAAGAGTGTAAAACTGTCCATTGAGCCATCACTTGCTGCTACTAAGAATTCTATAATTATTTTTTTAGAGTGGCTTTCAAAGCTTGACAGCTGAATTTAGAGGTCCCCTCTCTTTTATCTGTGTAGATGAGTAATTTTCAGGTTTTAAGCTCCAAAAGAAAGAGATTTTTTTCAAGGGTAGTTCTGACTCTGTATTTACTTCATTGGATGACATAAGATACTTACCTTCGCTGAAACTCAATTCTGCTGCATCTGCTCCCCCCTGCCTCTATATGCCAGAGGATCTGGAGTCATCTTCAGGAAAGGTTTCTGGGCATATCTCATATGAGACCATTTCACCCACTATGCATCTATAGATTACATTCCTCTGTGTACTTATTCTTTTAATCTTATTTTTTTTTATTGCAGTACAGGAGTTTGAACTCAGAGCCTGCTTGGCTGGTACTCTTCCATTGGGCCAAGCCTTCATTCTTGATTTTTGTTGTTTATTTCCAAGACAGAGTCTAGCAAACTTGTCTTTTCAGACAGCTTCAAAATGCCATCCTCTGTATCTCAGCCTCCTAAGTGGTTAAGATTACAAGTATGAGCCCTGACACCAGCTAGTATGTCTGTATCACAAGTGTATGACCCGTGTCAGCTCCTCTCAAGCTCAGGAATAAGCTCAGGGTTCAGTGACTATGGCATTCTTAAGGCTTAAGATAAGAATATTAACATACATATTATAGTCTTTAAAATAGGGTGGTGCAATATCACTTAAATTTATATTCTATAAAGCATATCTAAGAGCTTACAATGACTACATCAGAATTTCCCACATTATATAAGAACTAATCTAATGTGTGGCTTTCTCTTCTAGGGTTTTTTTTTTAACGTAACACTGTATTTAGTTATCTCTGGTAATATATTCCCATGTGGTTATGGTGCATTCTATTTCTCCCTGATAGTCTGTCAGTCTGTCAGTTAATATTGGAGAATATTCTATCTAGTCTTCTGTTGTCTCCATTCAACAAGTCACTGAGAGATATCCTTAACTTTTTTTTTTCAGGTTCCATTCTTTTTTTTTTATTTTGAAAATACCATACAGAGGGGTTACAATTACATGGGCAAGATAATGAGTACATTTCTTATCAAGCATCGTTGCCTCCTCCTTTGTTTCCCCTTCCCCATCCCTTCCCATCTTCCCCTTCCCCCCCCCCCCCACCGCGGCCAAAGTTGTAAAGTTCATTTTTCGACATAACGACTTGTACATCTCATTGTTGCAATGGGTCCACCTGTATCCCTGTCTAGGAGTGCTATCTGCTTATTGCCCAATACTCTATAACTAAATATATTAAGATCTGCTACAAAATAAAATACTCTTTTCAAATAAAATAATAAAAAATAAACTTATTTTTAGGGATGCCATTATTAACTTATATAATGTGAAGATCTGTGAATTTTGCTGTCATGGAAAATACATGAATGTTTATGATTGTGTGCATGTACACAAGTACACACATGTAGTATTCTGTAGTGTGTCTGTAAGTTTATTAGTGATGCTGTCAGCTAGATTCTATATCCGTTGATCTGAGAAGTTGTTTGATATATAGTTTGCACAAACAATTTTAAAGCCAGCCACTTTCTCATTCTATGACACCAAGACATGGCCCCATTAGAGATAGCTATAAAGACAATAAAAGCTAACTTAATATAGATCATGTCACTTCTGAAGTGGTCCCTATCCGTGATAATTGAAACCTCTCTGGCCCATGGAGAAGCACTGTCATGCAACATAAATGGTGTCGGTGGTTTACCACTCTTTAGAAACTGATTTATTTAAATAAATTTTATATACCAGAAACATATCTTCAAGCAAGACATTGTAAAGAGTTGTGTGTCAAATGGGTTCTTTTAGAAAACATATGAGAAAATAGATAAACATTCTTGACAGCTGAAATTCAAACATCTAAGCAGATTGGCAGGAAGCATAAAAAGCTGGGCGACAGGGTAGTCATTCTAATTGCCAGTTTCCAAGGACAGAGATGAGCACCCTACACCTGATCCAGACAGCAATAGTGTGCGAGGAAGCAAAAGGAGGATCTACGAGTGTCTCATTAGACATGGACAAAGAAAAACAACATACATGTAGGCTTTGTCTTTCTTTTTTCAGTAGATGTGACTGCCTTTATCAAGATTCTATTGGTAAAGATGCGAAGGGCATTTCTTCCCCTAGATTGATCTGTGTATCAAGGAAAAGTAGAACCTAGACAATCTCTGTAATAACTTCTGGAGAGGCTCATTCATCTCCTGTCACAGAACATGGTTTCTGTAAGAGAAATAGAGGTGAGGAGAGAAAAGAGAAGGATCCCTTAATATTCTTTCTAGCATCAAGGACTATTGAAGTACTTACAACATCTTTCTCTTTCTCTTTTTTCTTTCTTTCCTTTCTTTCTTTCTTTCTTTTTTCTTTCTTTCTTTCTTTCTTTTGACAAGAGGTTTAAACCTTCACTCAATTACACAATAAAAGCTAAAATAAAGACATAATACATTAAAAATGAATTTTGAGATGGTTTAGATTGTAGCTGCTGTATGTACTTGGGTGCATAGGGATGATAATGTGTGTGTGTGTGTGTGTGTGTGTGTGTGTGTGTGTGGTTACTATATGAATTTTAAAATACTTAAGATTAAAGGGAAATATTTTAATATACCTATTTCATATACAAAACTAATATACCTTGTTGGTTTAGCAAATTAGTTGGATTGCTTTAAGAATTGTATCAAGAATTATGGTTTTACTAAGGGACCTGATACATTTTTAAGTAGGGAAAAGAACTAATCAGACATTAATTTTAATATTGTATTTTTGGCTCCAAGTAAGAAATAGATTAGAGAGGATAATGCAGAATTGTTAGGAAGTTATTTGGAGATGATAATGGTTAATCTCTACTGATGAGAGCAGAGATATCAGGTATGAGATATCATGAAAAGAGAAAATTGACAAGACTTGGTGATGAATGGGAGATGGGGCTAAATAAAAGGAAGTTGCCAAGTTCCCGGGTTCTTGTGTTGAGCAACTGAATGAGTACTACTGAATAATAAAAGAGGGGTAGATTTGGGATTGGGAAGGGTAGTGTTTAGTGAGAAAATGGATTCAGGTTGGGACACAGTCAAGGTGACAGTTTGTGAGACAGTCAAGTAGAAATCTAAATGCGCTAGTCTGATGTGTTCAGAGTTTAAGAGAAGGTATCAGAAGGAAAG
Organism: Dipodomys ordii; assembly: GCF_000151885.1. NCBI lineage: Eukaryota > Metazoa > Chordata > Mammalia > Rodentia > Heteromyidae > Dipodomys > Dipodomys ordii. Next base: position 5,027,083 of record NW_012267367.1, read on the forward strand.
GAAATGCAAATTATGTGTCATGTGAAGCCATGAGAGTGGTAGGGACATAAGAACAAAGAAAGACCCAAATAAGAAGTGGTTATGAGAAAGAGAACAGAGAAGACACGAAGAAGACCAAGACCAAATCTTAAACCATTTCAGCATTGAGACGGTAGATTAAGTGTCTAAGTTTTCCAAAGGAGCTTGAACTAGAGGTTTAGGAAAGGTAAAAGGAAATTTAGGAGAGCATGGAATTGTGGAATTTAAGGAAAGAAAAAACTTATAGCAGGACAGGCTTATTATCTATCAGAGGCTTAAGATTAGAAAATATGTATTGAATTTAGACTCAACAGATTTAGTTGGCTAGTCAGAATAGATCCCAAACCACTTAAGAGTGAATATGATGTGGACATTTATGCTTCTTGCAAAGACACTCTTAGGACACAAACTGACTTTAGATGGGAAGAGAGGAGTCAGTAGCTCGAGAAATGTGTGATTCAGGAAAGATTTTTACTATTATTACATTGTGTGTGTGTGTGTGTGTGTGTGTGTGTGTGTGTGTGTGTATGGTGTTAGTACTGGGGCTTGAACTCAGGGATTAAGTACCCTTTTTTAGCTTTTTCACTTTGGTTGGTGCTCTACTACTTGAATCACAAGTCTACTACTGGTTTGCTGCTTAGACTTTCTTTGAACCATTATCCTTAGATCTCAGCCTCCAGCACCGCTAGGATTACAGAAAGGAGCCACTGGCTCCCAGCATACACACATGGCACATACCTGTCTACATACACACTTCAACTGAACTATGGCAATGTTAGTGTCTTTATTTACATTGTTTCAATCCCTACCAGAATGGAGACCCCATTATGGTCAGGAGTTTTCTGTTTTTCTCTTTATAGTACTTCCTAGAGTTTCCAGCTGTTTCTGTGCATTGTAACCCTCCAAGAAATATGTTGGATAACTGAATGAACCAGTGTTGACTGTTATAATTTTATGGATAAAGAAACAGAATTAGCAAGGTTAACTAATTTGTCTAATCACAAAGGTGAGCAATACAGATATGTTAAATCGCCTTCCATTTGGAATTATATTTGGTGAGGATGCAAAATTTTCCTAAAGAATTTTTGTATTTCCATATGCTACTTCCCTTATGCCAAAGAATTCTGATGTACTAGGTTTACGTTTATTTAACTTTTTAAAGAGTATTGTTGTCTACTTAATATCAGTCTTATTGTCTATGAAGGGAACACATTGCCAAGCTCTTCAGGCCATTAGTTCAGAAACAGTCAACAAGTATTGTCCTTGTTTCTTATCTTTTCAAATCATGTATCCTGCTAGACCCAGCCATCCCTTTCATTTCCATCTGATGCCTTGCATTCAGCTATGGTTGTACTTTTTGTTTTCCTATCTTAGTTTGGGCCTCAGGATAGTGCCTGATTTGATCATCATTTTTCCCATTTCTTTTCTTTTAGCTTTGCTTCGATCTCATCTGCTAAATCCCAGCTTTCATCCACCTTTACGAAGAAGCTAATATCTCATGAAATTGAGAGAGCCAGAGATTTTCAGAGAACCACAATGAACAATAACTTTCATGATTATTCTGCACCTAAAATCTGAACACTGAAAAGGAAAATAAAAGCAGTTCTTGGCAAATGAAAATAGCTACTGAAGCATAGCAAAAATATGAAAGGAAAATTTGGAGGAGATCAATGAAGAGTGAGGAATCTTAAACCCTAAGGGAAAAGTATTTTTTTTTTCGACAGGCTGGGCTTCTTAGGAAAATTTAAAACTATGAATATTATTATCTCATTCTTTATAAAATTATGTTTCGGTAACTAAACTAGTTATCATTCTTACATGTAAGCTCAATTTATAGTCAATCTTTGCTCATCTTAATAAAAGTGTATTAGAGATCTTCAGGTATTGTCCACAGAAACTTTAGCAGAGTTGATCTCAGCTAATGGCTGAAGTCAAGATACACAATTAGACCAGTGGAACGTGTAAATGATACTCTGACAAAATTCTTCAATGAAATCTAGTTGCACTATGGACTAATTTAATCTTTCTTAATTCATTGCCTTTGAGGCAGTAAAATATGCTCATGATTATAAGGTCATGTCTTCTACTCCTACATATTATTATGTTATATTTGTTTAATAAAATTGTGAAATGAACGGTCTTGGATTTTATAGACAGGGGACAGAACTCTTTACTTCTAAGGAATACATGAATTCTTCCTAGTTACCACATTCGAATTTATGGATTCTATAGCACCTGTATTCTTGTACGTCAACCCAACCCTCACTTATCAAATTATCTGAGAAAACAGTAATATCACATTCCTAAGGCAGAGATTTCAGGTTTGTTAAATGTCTACAGTTGTGTTGAATGAGTTCATATGGCTTCTTCTCACTCTTCTCTAATAGTCTCATGATAGGTTTTATCTACTTGAAATAAAAATGGTCTTATGAATTCTTAATAGGTGACAGGAATTCAGAGTTAAATATCATCTGTTGTGTCTTTATATGAGTAAGTCTGATTCCATAGTTTTTAAACTTCCTTTTTATAGTAAATATTTTAGTGGTACACACTAATAAATGCATTCATATATATTATATAAGGAGGTTTCACCTTGACATTTCCATAGTTGCATATAATGTACCCATCATCCTTTCCTCCCTGTTAAACATTTTTCAAAAATCTCATTGTTTTATTTTCACACAAGAATATAAAATATGTCATTATTCATCCTCATTCAACTTCTCCATTAGTCATACCTCTTCCCTGTGATCCTCCCAACAGAACCTTTGTTTTCATTTTTATTGTATATCAATTATACAAAGGGGTTTTGCCATGGCATAGTACATGCACATATTATATTTTAATCAAAGTAACCTCCCTTTATTGCTTTCTCTCCCACATTTGAAAGTTAATAGTTTGGGGAGAAACTCATTCGTTTATTCAGATATTTATTGCATTCCTCCTCGACAGTAGACACTGTGCTTTTCTTCCTAAAATTCAACATTAATCAAGATAGACAATGTTGTTGTCTTCATGGGCCATACTGTATAGTAAATGAGAAAGATAAATGACCTATAATTATAACATAGTGAAATTGGTAGAGATGAAAGCATTAGTTTCAAGATCATATGCTGACAATCTTATTAATCCTGCAGGTAGATTGCAAGTCTCTTGCATTTTTTAAATTTCAATGATTGATCATTTAATTCTATAGTACTTTCATGTTTTTAAAGATGTTCCCACTGTACGGCTTACGTTGACCCTATTCTTTACCTAGCTAGCGTGTAGTCTTCAAGGTCCAGATGGAGCATTCTATCCCATAGAGTCATTTTTGCATAGGCCTTTGCCCTTATGTAGATAGATCCTTCAATCATGGTAGCTTGACTGCATTTATTTGCTATTAAGATTTGAACTCATTGAGTGCAGCAATCTCATCTTTTTATCTCTTTATTCCTGGAACACAATCTAATATTTGGCAACCTCTATAAATTTGCTATGCATATGCATATCAAATCTTTATTGAACACTTAATAGATTCCAGGAATTGCAAAGTGACTGGTTTTCATCACTTATTTAATTTTCACTATAATATGCTATTGTGTTTGTGTTATTATTGTCTTCCTTTTGAAGCGAAGGAAATAAGGCTTAGAAAGGCTCAGTAGTGTGTGTGTGTGTGTGTGTGTGTGTGTGTGTGTGTGTGTGTGTGTGTGTGTTTATACCAATACTGGGCTTCTTTCACATAAGGATGGGTATTCTACCACTTGAGCCATACCTCCACTTCTATAGCCTTGGTAATCCTTTGCAAGGAAACAGAGGAGTAAAACCAGAATTTGGAGATGGGTTTCTAGGAGTTCCTCTTTTACCACTTCATTAAAACTGTGATTTTTGTTGTGTTGTATGTGTGTGTGTGTGTGTGTGTGTGTGTGTGTGTGTGTGTGTGTATGGGGGGCATTGTAGATGTATAGGCAATACCTTCTCAAAGACTCAAGGTTAATCACTGTTAGTCCACAATTGCATGAGCTGATGTAAATGTAACTTTTAGTTATTTGGGCCAATAAAGTGGGAGAAGCAGCACTTCTTCAAATGAATTGATTCATAATATCTTTGTAAAGCAAGGTCATGTAGGGCCTAATCTACATGCCTCTTTAGGATGCATGTATATATATATGAGTGAATGTATAATGCATAAGTATATGCATATAAGACAGGGAGCAAAGAATTTTCTTGATGGAGGGAATTGCTTCCCTGTGGTTCAAGTGACCACATTTCTTATCAGAGTCCAAAGGGGGAGCGAAGGCTGTAGAGACAGATCATGTGAATCCTGGTAGGCCTGGGTTGGTATAAAGATTCACATTCCTCACCCCAAACAGGAATCATTGAAGTGTTTTAAGCCAGGAGATCTATGATATGATCAGATTTGTATCTTGCAATATATCCCTGTCCACATACGTAAGTTTTGTGCTTTCTACAGTTTGTTGTTGTTGTATTCAGCATATCCCTACAAAGAAAAGAACAGTCCTGATGTTTGCATTTTCTTATGTCAGTGAGGGAAAATGAATGAGGCCTAAAGAAGGGACCATCCTTTGTTTGAGAAAACCTGTTTCCATTTCATATGTCTCGCAAGGGATATCACTATCAGATGAGATGACATCATAGCTGCAAAACAAAGCATACAAGTAAAATAATTTGACATTTCTTGGAACACAAGTGTCTCATTTTTCCTTCTCTCCGTATGGAGAGAAGGTTCCCCCTTATCCCTCATTTGCAAGCCACTCATGTTTCAGCTAAATTGGAGGTGTTTCCAGGTTTTTCTGACTCATTACACACTCACATCTCTAGGATCTATTACCAAAATAAAAGAGTTAAAAAGATCACCACGGAGCTATTAAAAAAATCAAGATAAAAGAAATTAAAAGTTTGGCTCTAGGCCATTTATCCAAGGCCATAGGACCTCATTCCCTTGGCAACTATATCTGCTATTACAAGTTTTCATAAATAATTCAAGTCTCCCTATTCACTCTTTCCATATCCCCTCTTAGGGAGGTAACAACAGTCTGTGTTATTTAGGGGTTTATGTTCAAGCTTTTTTCACAACGTGCAGGATAGGATTAAGAACTCTAGCAGAAGGAAAATTATAGTGGAAGGCACAGGAAGAGGAGGGCGGTGGACAAAGGAAGGTGGCTAGAGTAGGGTTAAATATTATCGAAGGACATATTATGCAAATAGGCAAATGTCACAATGAAGCCCATTGGTTTCTACAATGAATAAAACCAGAAATGTGCAAAGTGTTAACAGAATTCAGTAGAAACTATCCATCCAAGTGAATTTTATATTCAACTTTACCAACCAAGCCTCTGCTTTGTATCTCTTTAACATGTTCTTTCCTTTTACAATTTTTTTTTTTTTTGGTCGGTCACAGGGCTTGAACTCTGGGCTTGGGCGCTGTCCCTCAGCTCTTCAGCTCAAGGCGAGCACTGTACTGCTTGAGCCACAGCGCCACTTCCTTCTTTCCTCTTAAAAAGTAGGAAAGTTCTAGCTGGGCTCTGGTGGCTCAAGCCAGTAATCTTACCGCTCAGGAGGCTGAGATTTGAAGATTGTGGTCCAAATCCAGCCCAGGTAACAAAGTTTGTGAGACTTTTATTTACAATTAATCACAGAAAAGCCAGAAGTGAAGCTGTGGCTCAGGGCTCAAGTGATAGAAGGCGAGCCTTGGGCAAAAGAACCTCAGGGACAGCACAAAGTCCCTGAGTTCAAGTCCCATGACTCTCTCTGTCTCTGTCTCTGTCTCTGTCTCTGTCTCTCTGTCTCAATGTCTCTCTGTCTCTGTCTCTGTCTCTCTGTCTCTCAGACGCACACACACAGAGAGACACACATACACACAGACACATACATACACATGTATAAAAGTTCTAAGGGTACCATCTCAATGACCAATAGTTTCTGTACAACTTACTATAACAATCTATTTACTAATTCTGTCTGAAATTAAGAGGTAGGGAATGTACCAGAAGCAAGAAATTGAGGGTAAACATACCCCTGAGAATTTTCTGCTTGTGCAATGAACTGTATTTTCAGTGTCCCAAAGAAGAATGACTTGTTTACCACCAAAGTGTATATAAGGCAAGAATTCTCACTAGTCTCTTCCCACAATCAAATCTATGAAAGCTCCAAGATGATAAATGGATTTCATGGAAACACTTAAACCTCAAATCTGAAGTGTGATCACAGTATTTGTGACCAACACACACATGCAATTTAATAGATGATGGCCAAGGCACTTGAGTGCTACATACAAATTCACATCCTTGACATCAATCTCCTCACATTGCAATGTTTACCAAGTTAAGTAAGGTATTGAGCTGGGTGGATAATGAGCAGGTTTGGGGACAGTTAATAATTTTAGAAAGTCATATCTTTTGTACAAAGACATTTGATGACTTGCAAACATATACAGAGAGTGTGTAAAAGAAAGAGAGAGAGAGGGAGAGAAAGAGAGAGAGAGAAAGGCAAAATAGAGGAAAGGGAATTGAATGATGAGAGAACAGAAAATCCAAAGGAATGAAAAATACATGAAAGAGGGAGAAAAGAGAAAAAGAGGGAGAAGAAGGAAGGGGAGAGGGAAGGAGAAAGAGAAAAATTCTTCAAGCAATCAGAGTTGTGAGGAAATGAGATCATAGAAACTTCAGAATCATTTCAGATGGGGATTCGACTAACAATGTTATGCTTTTGTAAAAACTGAATATATGACTTTTATTTATGGTTCATTGTTTTTAATCTACTTCCAAATATGAGCTTTTAAATCCTTCCTAGAATGAGATGGAGTGTGAGTAAATAATTAAAATAAAATCAGGAACAGGTTACATTGTTTACACCAAAATAAGACAAATTAAATCACAAAGTAGAAGTGAGATAAGGTATTTGAATAACTTTACTTCTATAGAGCTACATAATTCTATAAGGCAAAATGGGGAATGAGTTAGTACTTCCTTTTGCTACAATAGCAATCAGCTTAAAATTTTATCAGGAATATTAACTCTCTTTTTCTGTGTATAAATGAATATGTGTACATATGTGTGTATATATTTGCACATGGAGTGAATAGTACATTTCCTTCATCATCTATCAACAGACACTAAGCTTGTAATCTTTTTATGCCTTGCCTATTGTGAATAATATTGTAAGTATCTAGAGATGCCAATCTCATTTTCTTTGGACCTATACCCAGCAGCAAGATTGCTGGGCCATACAATAATTCTATAATTGACTTTATGGAGAACCGTATTGTTTTCCATAACATCTTTCTCAATTAACATTCCTCAGAAATGTACAAGGACTCCCTGCCATAAAAGCATGCTAACAAAAACTTGTATCAGAATATCTGGATAATAGTTGACTTGCTCTTTTGTTTTGACACTTACTTGCACGGCAGTTTTTCAGTAAACTGCTGTGAAGTGAGGTCTACAATCACTCTACATATTTACATGACTGTGAAAGGAGACCTTATCTGTATTGTACTGTTTCCTTAGTGCCTAGCACACTGGCATATAGTTAACAAATCAATAAATGCTGTTGAATAAGTAAAATATAGATATGCATTTCAGAACAGTTATCAGAAGTGGTTGTCAGTATCACATTTTGTGACAGGTATTTTATAAACTGTGAAATATTTTGAATGACATTGTTGGCCTCTGAATATCATATATTGTTTATATGCATATGTGTATATATCCATATATGTGTGAAAATTTGTATATATATATATGTATATATACATATATTTACATATATATTCACATGCATACACACATAAGCATTGCAGAAAGTCCAAAGTTTAGCTTATAAACATTGTCTTTCATTCTTGGCCATGGATGGCTTTAAAACTTCCTGTAAAATAGAGAAAATGCTGTTAGTTAACCATCCAGAAAAATAGATATTCTATAAAGATATATTTTTTAGAACTCAGAGATATAAAAAACAATGCCTAACTTACCCAGAAGTCATATTTCTAACATTCCCCAAATGCTCATAAATTTTTAAAGTGAATAAAGTAAACTGTGAATAAGAAGAACAAGAGAAGACATAAATCCAGAATACTTTAGCAACTGATTGACTTGGTGAAAATTTGGCCTACTTATAACATAAGTCTGCATATTTATTAGAGAATTTTGGTTTATGTAGGTTGTAGCGCAAGAGTAGGGAAACAACTACTGCTGTTGACAGTTAACACAGAAAAGTTGAGCTTTATTGCATATCTGAAAGTCTGGGAGTGTACAATAGAAGGACACAAATCCCTAGGTAACCATGGCTTCAGGAAGCATTAGGTACAGTACTATAATTGAGATCTAAGAGGAATACTTTGAATTACCAGTGGTGGCTGAGATTATAGGCTAATCCTTTATGTTTCCTTTCCTTCCCACCTTCCTGGTATTTCTCAGTCTTCCCACATCTGTGGCAGAGTTCTAGCCAAAAAGATGCTGGCAAAAGGGTATAAGTCATCTGAAGTTCTCTCTCATGAAGTCTTTTTTTTTTTTTAGCAATTGGGGGGGGAGGGAGGCTGAGAAGGGATGGGAAGGGGAAACAAAGGAGGAGGCTACAATGCTTGATAAGAAATGTACTCATTATCTTGTCCATATAATTGTAACCCCTCTGTACAGTATTTTCACAACAAAAAAATAAAAATTAAAAAAAATAAAATTTTATTTTATTGTAAAGATGTACAAAAAACAAAATGCTTAAATAGGGATACAGGTTGACCCACTGTAACGAGGAGATGTACAGGTCACTATGTTGAAAAATGAACTTTACAATTTTGGCTGAAGGTGTGGAGGAAAGGGAGGAGTGTAGTTGTGGAGGTAGGAGGGAAGGGATGGCAGGGGTAAAACAAAGGAGGAGGCAACAATGATAGGAAATGTGCTCATTACCTTGCTCATGTAACTGTAACCTCTCTATACAGTATTTTTATAATAAAATGTATTTTTAAAAAGATGATGTACAGAGTACATCATGATGTACATGAGTACTCATGATGTACATGAGGACATGATGTACATGATGTACATGAGTAAGGTAATGAGTCCATTTCCTGTCGAGCATTGTTGCCTCCTCCTTTGTATTTCTCCTACCATCCCTTCCCTTCCCACCTCCTCCACTCCTTCCTATCCTCCCTGCTCCCTGCACATTGTAAAGTTCATTTCCAACATAGTGTCTTGTGAGTCTCATTGTTGCAAGGGGTCATCCTGTGTCCTTGTTTCAGCATTTTGTTATTCCCCTTCCTCTCCCCAAATTAGATAAATATATACACAAGATGCAAGGTACCAAAATCAAATACAGTGACAACAGGGATATACTATAGGAGGAAGAACATACAAAAGAACATGTAGTTAAAACAAATCATGTAGTAACCCACACACTTTCGCCTGATTAATCCACCTGAGTGTTAATGACCCAGGAATCTACATTTCAAAGGGAGCAGAAATTCTATGAGCTTGGATTTCTGAATATTGTGATAATCAAATTTCCACTGCCCCACAACTGGCATCTAAATGGATGGATGGGTAAAAAAAGAATAATTTCACTTTTGACTAGTACAGCCAATGCAGTAATTTCTAATTTTATTACATTCACATTTAAAAAGATACACATAAAACATGATTATTATATTGGCCTGTGCAATACTCATAGTGGTGTTAGTTCCATTTCCCTCTTCTTTTGAACAAAATTTGGACTGTTTGACAACAGAATAGGATCTATGTCTTATACACAGCATAGAAGATACTCACCGATCTATCCTCTGTGAATTTCTCCAGCATCTCCTTAACAATGCATCAGATTTCCCCCCAATTTTTGTCATTACTTTTCTATCTCATTCTCTTCCTCTATGACTATTCTGCCTAACTTTCCCCTGTCCTCTTGGAATATTTAGAGCTTATATTACCTCCCCTTATGAACTCTTTTCCTAAACAACCATAGTTGCTCCAGTAACTTTCTAGATTTTTGTTATGTCTCCTACAACATTTTATTGCACGTATCTGTTTATGTATTTCATATTTTTGACACTATAAGATGATGTTAAATGAAATGAACTCCAAGATAGGGACACAAATATCTTTTTTCTTTCTTGCTGTTGTTTCTAACATATTTATAATGTACCATGTGATTTTTTTTGTTTCTTTGCATGTTCCTCCTCCATGGTATAACCCTTGTTTTCACTGTATTTGATGGCGGTGTTGTGTATGTTGTATATATCCTTCACTTCTCTAATTTGGGGAAGGGAAGGGGAATAGCAAAATGCTTAAATAGGGACACAGGTTGGCCCATTGTAACAATGAGATGCACAAGACACTATGTTGAAAAACGAACTTTACAATTTAGGTGGAGGGGGGAAGGGGAGTGTAGTTGTGGAGGTGGAAGGGAAGGGATGGCAGGGGAAAAACGAAGGAGGAGGCAACAATGCTTGATAGGAAATGTGCTCATTACCTTGCTCATGTAACTGTAACCCCTTTGAATACAGTGTTTTTACAATAAAAATGTATTAAAAGTATTGAAAGTAGATTATGTTAATTTAATGTTTGTTTCCCTAGAACTTAAGACAGTATAAAGGACATTGTCAATTATCAGTAAATGGTACATGAACAGGAAATTTGGGTGGTAAAATATTACAATAATCCTCAACAATTCTTTTTTGATCTACATTGTCTTTCAGGAAGTTAAGAACTAGTTCAAGGCTATATAGGTGTCACCTGCCCACCTGTTCTTGTATTTCTATTCAGGATGAGCTACTTCTGATGCTTTGCCCTCAATGGATGAACAATCAATGCCTATAGAACGACCAGATGAAACCACAATTGCACACTATGGTTTTTTTCTTTATGAATCTCAAATATGTCATGAGAATATAGTGATTTATAAAACAACCCCTGTGGTAACTCAAATGAATATTGTAAATCAGCGGACTAGATCAATATGTTGAATTGGGTCAGTTTCTTTGGCTTATTTAATCTTTATACTAACAAATAGTCATAAGAAAAAAACTTTAACGTTTATAGGGGCATTTGTAAAATTTTTGAAGGTATTCAATAAGATTGCTCATGTTTGGATGATACTATAAATTAAAAAATAAGAGGTTACTTCATTGAATACTACTTTATTGTATATGTTTACAGATAATATAATCTTTTGTATTGCTTTCCATTTATCTCAGTGGCTTCTGCTTCCACATGAGGTAATTTCTTGTATATGATTCTGACATAGTAAGTTTCTATTAGTGGTACTGGGATTGCATTCAAGACTCCATGCTTGCTCAGTTGCATTCTACTATATTGAAACATATCTCTAGCCCTGCTTTTATTTTTTTGCGGGGCGGGGGGGTTGGTCATGGGGCTTGAACTGTGGACCCGGCCACTGTCCCTCACCTCTTCAGCTCAAGGCGAGCGCGCTAATCACTTGAGCCACAGCTCCACTTCCACTTTTCTGGTGGTTAATTGGAGGTAAGAGTCTCACGGATTTTCCTGTCTGGGCTGGCTTTGAACTGCGATCATCAGATCTCAGTCTCATGAGTAGCTAGGATTGTAGAAGTGAGTCACCAGCGCCCGGCATCTAGCCTTGCTTTTTGCTGGTTATTTTGAAGATAGAATCTCCCCAACTCAAAATGATCTCAGACTTCTAAGTAGCGAGGATTCCAGGAGTGAGCTACTGGTCCCAGGCTTTTTCCTTTCTTTTTGAAGGGCATTTATAAGTATTTACTTCGATGTGGGTAGTTCTTTTTCTTTCTGCTTTTTAAAGAAAGACAGTTTCTGTTTATAAGATTCCCTTTACTATTGCTCTTTGGGAGTTCATATGTTCCTTCAATCCTTATTAAATTTGATGTTTGCTCTTTTGTTGGTGAGTTAATGTTACCACGTTTCACATAGGTGTTCATTTATTGTTAATCCTTTGTGCAGTTTGGGAAAATATCTTGAACTTGAGAGAGTTGTTTTCTTTCATCAGACTTAAAAAATTATCAGGCAACTTTTTTAAATACATATTTTTATTGTGAAAATACCACACAGAGGAACCCCCCTGTACAATTACATGGCAATTACAATTACATGGGCAAGGTAATGAGTGAATTTCTTTTTTTTTTTTGTCGGTCGTGGGGCTTGAACTCTGGGCCTGGGCGCTGTCCCTCAGCTCTTCAGCTCAAGGCGAGCACT
>NW_012267367.1:5041978-5045855 GCF_000151885.1 Dipodomys ordii
CCTTGCTCATGTAACTGTAATCCTTTGTACAGTATTTTCACAATAAAAAACTTAAAAAAAGAAATGTACTCATTACCTTGCTCATGTAACTGTAACCCTTCTGTACAGTATTTTCACAATAAAAAACGTATTTAAAAAAAACCTAAAACTTAATGCTAAAGTACTAGTTTTGTCTTATTATCCCCTACTCTATATATTTAGACAGAGATTTTTTTTATGCTGACCTTGGACCTTGAACTCAGGGCCTGTACATTGTCCCTTAGTCTTTTTATTTATTTATTTATTTTTGGGTCCGGTTGTGGGGCATGAACTCTGGGCCTGGGCGCTGTCCCTCAGCTCTTCAGCTCAAGGCTAGAGCTCTACCACTTGAGCCACAGCGCCACTTCCGGCTTTTTTCATTTCGCTTATGTGGTGCTGAGGAATCGAACCCAGGGCCTCAGGCATGCAAGGCAAGCGCTCTACCACTGAGCCATCTTCCCAGCCCCCTTAGTCTTTTTTTTTCTTCTTCTTTCAAGGCTGGCATTCTGCTAATTGAGCTACACCTCCACTCCTTGATTTTTGCTGGTTAATTGTCTCATGGATTTTCCTGCTGAAGCAGGCTTTAAACTGAAATCCTCAGATCTCAGCCTCTTGAGTAGCTCGAATACAGGTGTGAGCCAACAGCACCTGGTGAGGAAGATATTTTAAATACCTGTTTTAATATATCAGATAGTTTGAACTTATTTAGAGAAGGAAATTGTAGATATTACATGGCTGTTAGTTAATGAAAACAACACATGATCTCACTTTTTTTGTTGCAACAACAAAACCTCCAATGAGAGAGAAGATCTAATGTTGATGTGAAATATAGATGTAAAAGCCTCTCAGTGGGCAAAAATCTAACGAATATCTCAGCCTTGTGAGATGCAGTGAAGGGTTACTATTTCTTCCTTTGTGAGGAAAGTCAGACAAGGAAATTCAACAGAAACATACAGATGTATGAAAATAAGGAAGCCAAATACATTGCTGTCTGGCTTATCTGATTTATCAAAGTGAGTTCTAATAAAGAAAGAAAATATCAAAAACTTGGAGTGGTATGAGGGATCAACGTGGCAGTGCCTCCTGAAGTTAATTGTCCTCATTGTTAAAAGTGATTTAGAGGTTCTTAACATTCATTAAAGTGAAATGAATATGAATACCCCTCTAAGTAATACCCTCCTTGTCTCCATGACATGAAAAATCAATTGTGTACGGCATTTAGCATGCATTTTTAGAAAATTGGCTTCCTTTTTAGAAATGACATTTGAAGTATAGCTTCAAGGCAATCTCTATCAATTACCTGATGACTTCTCTTTTAGTTATAGCAGAACTCTTTTAGGAAATAGATTGTACTGTTAAGGCTTTAGGATGGTAATGAATCATGCATCTTATTTCCACCCCTAGTACAAATTTGGAGTCAGTTGAAAAAATTGCTAGGAGTAAGATAAACAGGGATCAAACTATTAGCCTTATTAGTAGTCAACATAGGTTGGGAAAAGTTACTGGAATCTATGGTCACAACTGTGCATGCCTATCATTTACCCCAACTTGAAATATCTAGTTAAAATGGGATCTTCCATGCAGGCTCACTGACCTGATTGTAGCTCTGTATCTGTTGTGCTCTGGTAGTGGTGGCAGATAGAACATAGATCTGCAAGGGAAGAAATGCCCAGTCTTGACTTGGGAATGCTCACTGCAAGGATGCAGGGACAGAATATAATCCATTCCTCCTTGGCATGCATGTATAACAATAGCAAATCAACACCACAATCACACATGTTTAATTTTTTCCACCAAATATTAGGAAACAAATTTTCACTTTAGAGCCCAGGCAAGACATAGAGGTAAAGGAGGCCGTCATTGGTTCATAAAGGATGTGTTAGAAGTCCTTGTTGGACAGAGATCTGTACATCCATGTCTACCAATAGATCCCATGGATCTGCCCATTCTACTGCCAATAGAATTCAAGGGGGAAGGGGAATAACAAAATGCTGAAACAAGAACACAGGATGATCCATTGCAACAACGAGACTCACAAGACACTATGTTGGAAATGAACTTTACAACTCCAGGGGTGGGGGGTGGGGGGAGAAGTGAGGGAGGTGGGGAAGGGAAAGGGATAGTAGAAGAAAAACAAAGGAGGGGGTAACAATGCTGTATAGGAAATGTACTTACTACCTTACTCGTAACTGTAACCCCTCTGTACAGCATCTTTACAATAAAATAAAAATTAAAAAAAAACTTTAAAAAAGGATTCAAGGGAACCAAGAATTCAACAGAACCAAGGAAGACAAGAGAATAAGTTGGCAATGACCAAATATTTCCTTTAAGATATACAAAGGTTAATGTTTGCATTCTATAGCCTATTTAGGTGAATTTAAATATAAATTTATACCAATTACATTCCTAAAGATATATTGCATATACTACAGATTGGAGATTGAAATGAGACTGGCTCAACCCCATCCTAGGAACTCTAGCAGGTAAGTGTGTGAGGGGGGGGGTTGGAAGGGGGGGAGATTGGGTGGTGGGGGGGGAGGTGATGGGAGTAATGCCTGCATCTTCCTGTTCACCTCTGGTGCCAAGCTCTTGCTTGTGATCAGTTTGGCATAGAGATTATTTGCTTTTGTCAAGTGACCTGCTTCTATTTTGTAATATTTGCCTTGTAAATAACCCCCTTCTATGAAAATGACCGAAACCAGAGCATTCCTATAAGGCATTTGGGTGGGTTCACCATTCGACACTTCACCCAAAGTTTGTGGAGATGGAGTGGCTTCAACAAAGTCACAACAATTAACAAAATAGTGGCTACCCTTTCTTGACAAAGCTTTTTATTATCAGTATTTTCATGTTATACACTGTTGTCCTTTTTTCTCTCCTTTTCCTCTTTCTTCTTACTGTTATCTTTCATGAAGAATTACATTGTACCATTTATAAGTCATTTACATTTTTTTCATGGGGTCTTCTCTAACTCACATTCATCACAGAACATCAAAGTTAAGGGTATAGGACACATCCTTGTGGTGCTATTTCTCCTTCCTGAGCCTCTGCAAGGTTATGAGAGTGGAGGGATTCTAATAAAGATTATTTTCCCAATGACATGAACTATAGCTTCAATATTGGAAGCAGCTTCCAGCTCACTTTTGTTTTAAATATTAAATTTTTCATCTTTATTAAACACAAATTGCCTATCTAGCTAATCTATCATATATGTCTCCATGTTCCTATTATATAAAGATGGTTACTTTTCATTTGTACAGCCTTAATACTAGCTCTGTAGTTTGATTAATGCAAGCACAAAACTCTAGTTTCCATAGGAATTTGATTGCTCTTCTAGTTACAATTATACTTTAGACCATATTGTAAGATTCCAGGATATTAGTATGGTTAAATCTTAAAGGACAAAACAACAAAACTTGTGAGGTTTTCTTTGTAATTCCTGAAATGTCAATAACTATAACTAGCATTATTTTTATTTTACATGGAAGTAATATTATGGTATGGTATTTCTTAGGGCAGGTTTTGGATATTGGATATTGGAATATCTGAAAGGGCCAAGTGTTATTGAGAAAAGAGTGAGTTAAGAAAGAAGTTAGAAGGATACACCAAATTTTTTCTACCAGTTAAGTTATAGGATACCTGCATAAATACAACATGATAGCTTTTTAGGGGTAGATTTATCTCTAGTCTCTTCGTTTATAATAATCTAGTTTTCTCCACAAATAAGTCACATTTTTATTTATTTTTTATTGTGAAAATACTGTACAGAGGGGTTACAATTACATGGGCAAGATAACGAGTACATTTCTTATCAAGCATTGTAGCCTCCTCTTTTGTTTCCCCTTCCCATTCCTTCCCA
>NW_012267367.1:5047936-5069613 GCF_000151885.1 Dipodomys ordii
CAATATTTCTTTGGGCTTGGCTTACTTCACTTAATATAATTTTTTCCAAGTCTTTCCATTTCCTAACAAATGGGGCAATGTCATTCTTTCTGATAGAGGCATAGAATTCCATTGTGTATATATACCACATTTTCTTGATCCATTTATATTCATACCAAGGGAAAGCTTTATGAAACTGAGACTCAGGCAGCAAAAAGGAAAGTCACAAGGTGACAACTTTATGACAATGCTTATCCACATTTGATTCTATTGTTTAGACAAGTGAAGATTTCCCCAGCTGGGTCTTTACTTCAAATTAACCTTAGTCTCCAGCAGCAGAAGTGACTATTTAGACCTGAATTTAGAGAGAGGAAGAGGAAAAAGATTATTTCTTATGCCTCATTTGGCTATGGAATAAGAAACACTATACAATGTCCCTAAAAGAGTTAATGATACAGCTCAAGATATCTACTATTTGTTTTAACTGGTAATTCAATAATCATTTCCTTTGATCTTCAGATCAGGGCTTGAGCAAGGATCACAGCTGAACAGTAAATAAAGAGGGAACTGGTGAGAGAGATAAAAATCATCCTGAAATCAGCTACTTTCAAGTCTTCAGTTCAGCCAGCACTTTTTCATTTGACACGTAAGTTGGAAGCAGGAGCCGCAGGGGCTCCGTAGTGCATTCTCAGTACTTAGTGACCAGCAAAGCACTGTCATAAAAACGATGAATTCTTGAGGAATGGTATTAGAACTTGTCAAGGGAACCATACGAAGATGCTGAGGACCCAAAGATCTTGGGTCACACTATTTTTTTTTCGGATATATTTCAACTCCTATGGTCTTCATTTAGCACAAGAACCAAAGGAACTTATTCTTTTGGGATAATCCATTACATATCATATTCATGTAGAAAGACTGAACATTATATGAACAAAGAGTATAATGTTAAGAAAAATAGTAACTATCCAATTACTGTCAATCACATAGATGTTTTTCAGCATAGTGCTTAGCACTACCTGTGAAAGATAGATATACTTAGGCTTGCATTTGGTTCCTCTACTACCAGGCATAAACTCAGGATAATAACTTAACATCACTACTCGCCAGTGTTCTCATGTGAGAAATGAAGATTATAGCACTCCTTGCCTTATAATGTATGAGAACGAAATAAATGAATCTGTCCAAAGTGCTACATTATGGTAGCTGCTGAAAGACTTTATGTGTTCTCTGCATACCACTTAGCACAGTGAGGTATTTGTCCTGTTTAAATTGTCTCATTCTTAATGAGCTCTAGTCTACTAGAATGTAACTCCCACGAGACTGAGGACCTTTCCCGTATTTATTACCACCATATTCCTAGAATTCATACTAGTACCTGGTGGTGAATAGATATCAAAAGTGGATGATCAGTCGAATGAATGTGTTGAATAAAACTAAATGAAACCAAGAAAAAAACATATGAAATGCAAATATTTCATTATTATTGAGCTACAAAATGGTGGCTTCCTACAGTTGAGATGAATGGAACCAATACCCTGTGCACCTCAGCTGTCTAGGAGTAAAAATAGCCTAAGCAGGGTTAGTTATTTTTCTAGCTTATAGTTTGGAGATAATATATACTTACCTCTGAGAGTTACTTTGGGAATAAAATAAATAATGTATCTGAAAGTAACTTGCACACGGTAAACAAAACATTTTTGGGGGGGAACAAAGTAAATTCAAACATCAATATAGCACACTGGAATCCTCAAAATGCATTTACATGTTTCCCTATCATTGCTCCTTATAACAATAGCACATGGTACATATTAAAGAGAGCTTTATTATGCGAGGGCAATTACTTACTATAAGGGAATCTATTTAAAGATGCAACAAAAATGTTATAGTATGAAAGGGAAAATAGTTCAATGTAGACTATCTTGTAAAGATAAAATTAAAGTAGTTTTTTCCCATAAAAAAATACTTTTGGTTAAAATGGCAGTGAGTCCTAATCATTGAAAATTGTGAAGCTTTTTTTTTTTTAAGAAAGCATGATTACTGGTAAAACTCAAGGAGAACACAATCCTTTTAAGTTTAATTAACTTACAAAGCACTATCAAATAAAGGTCACTTGGAGAAATAGTGTTTAATCAGTGTTCTCAAAGACTTTTATTATTATTATTATTGATATTCAAATCTTTTTCCTTTAAAATTATTGCTCTGCCACCAACCTTAGCTTTTTTGCCTTCCATAAATGTGAGCTGCTTAAGTAGGCCAAATCCCAGCATGCCAGGTACTTTGTATACGATCTGCACTATTCTTCAGTGTTACGCTTTCATCACTTGAAATTCGGAAGCCTTTCTGAGATTTGGAATTTTATTTGGCAAAAGATTTGCATGTTATTTATAGACTGATGATCAAGGACATTGATTTAATGGTTGGAGATGGAAAATAAATCTTAAGAGAGAAAGATTGTGGAGAACAGACTAATTTTTATAAATGATCAACTTTTTAGAACACTAGAGAATATTTTCATGTTATGATGGCTTTTGCTTTCCTGTGCAATTTCATTATGGTGCAGACTCATAATAAAATTGAGATAATGAAGAACCTCTTTGTTATTATTCTATTCATATTAGAGATAACTAGACTACAGCTCAGAGAAGTTTAGTGACCTAAGGACTCACAGCAAGCAAATTCTCCCTCTCAGTCCATGTACTTTATGCAAAAGGTTGGAAATATTTGAGATTGAAGGCATGTTCATTTTTCTTTTTTCTTTTTGTTTGTAATTTGGATTTATGTTTTATTATAATAAAGGGCACACATTTTAAAAAAAGGCATCCCTTTGAGTAGATGTTAGGATTTCTAAGTAGTGTCAAGTGTCAGACTTTGGCTGTTTTTCTCTACTGTTTATTTTGACCTCCATGGGAAATAATTCTACATTCCATGTCTGTGCGTTCCTTGTTGAGAAGATTAAGTGGAATAATTAAAAAGCTCTGAACTAAGAGTCAAGACATATGGGTTCTCTGGGTTTTAGCTCTGGTATAGAAGCACTGTCAAAATTTAAAATAACCTCATAAATATGTACATTTTAAGTGTTTTTCTGTAAAACTTTAAAAAAACAAATTTAATTTAAAAAACATCAAGTATGCTATTGAACAGAGAGCTTTCTCATTTGAGTCTTGCTTTCCTCAGTGTTTACAACAAAGTTCCTTACTTGTTGATCACTAGAACCCTTTCCATGTCAAGATTTCACACATCCACTTGCCTATCACAGCACTCATTATAGCATTCACTACAGGTAGACTGTGAGTTTATGAATGCAGACTACAAAGCCTGGCACAAGTAGAATGTGCCAGCAGTTCTACACTTTCCCTGTTCTTGCAATGCTTTTTTTCCTTTTCTTGAAATATCAGGTTCTCAAGCCACCTGCATATTGGTAAAAAGATGACCTTGAGAGTTTCTGTCTTCAAGGCTAGGGTACTAGACAGAGATTGGCTCCTTGTAAGGATTTGTTAATTTGTTAATATGTGAAATAGTTGATTCACAGCAGAAACTCGGTACATGCCAGTTTCCTCACTCTGCCTCAATCTCCAAACACTAAAGGTTTATCACACTATCACACTTCCTTTGCCAGGAGATCATAAAGATACAAATGGTTAAGAGTAAAACAAATGATTAATTGAACTGGGCTGAGATCCCTACTCCTAGGCAATGCTAATTTAAAAGGATGGATCTTGAGGCTGGCATCACTAGTGTGTACATCCATCTGGAATTCCCTAAAGCATGAAGGTGATCAGATTTAAGTCAACTTCTTTTAGAGACCTTGGACTTGAAGTTGTTATTTGGCTCCTGTACAAATACCAGAAAGTTTTGTACTGCCAAAACAATGTAGAAGATCAGACCTACCTTTTAAAACATTTTCTTTATTTCCCAGTATCCACTCAGCTGAACATGTCTTCTAATAAACCTCCTTTGAGAGCTCAGTTCCAATTTTTTCTTTTTCTTTTTTTTCTTTTCCTTTCTTTTCTTTTCTTTCTTCCTTCCTTCCTTCTTTTCTTTCTTTCTTTCTTTCTTTCTCTCTTTCTTTCTTTCTTTCTTTCTTTCTTTCTTTCTTTCTTTCTTTCTTTCTTTCTTTCTTTCTTTCTTTCTTTCTTTCTTTCTTTCTTTCTGTTTGTCTGGCTGTCTACCACCTATCATCATCATTATCTATATCATATACCACCCTCATCATTATCATCATTATTATCTATATCTATAATTTCTCTTCTGTCTGTCTGCCTGCCTGTCTGTCTGCCTGCTCACCTGTCTCTCTGTCTGTCTATCTGCAGGAAGTCTATCATCCTTCTATTACTATCATTTATTTATCTACCTGCCTACCTATTTATCTAACCATCTTATAGAAATACTGAAGTCAAACATCATTTTCTTGATTTACAATCTTTGCTGAATGCTCATAATAGATTTTTCAGAGTGAAAAGGAAACAGTTGCGTTAGTCATTTTTGTTATTGTACAGAATATCTTAATTTATAACTACTAAATGCTTCCAGCTTCAGAGCTCAAATTGTAGTTACTCAGAAATTGTCAAGTTGTCCAGCAGAAAGAACCCAAGGCCTGATCAATCTCCAGATGCTCTCAGTTCTAATTCACTATCTGTGTCTGAGATTTATTGATTGTCCTAGCAACAGTGAAGGAGAGGGTTCTTTATGCGGGATTTGAGCCAAAACCTAGACTGGAGTTACGCCATGGGCAGCTGAATGACTTAAGAACCTTGTCTTCAAGGTTTGAAGAAGTGGACAGTTTTTTTTTTGGTCGGCTGTGGAGCCTGAACTCTGGGCCTAGGTGCTGTCTCTCAGCTCTTCAGCTCAAGGGTAGCGCTCTACCACTTGAGCCGCAGCTCCACCTCTGGCTTTTTTCTTTTTGCTTATGTGGTGCTGAGGAATCGAACCCAGGGCCTCATGCATGCAAGGCAAGTGCTCTACCACTGAGCCACCTTCCCAGCCCCAGAAGTGGACATTTATAAGTGACCAATGTGATAACTGGCCCAGGTGGCATTAAAGTTTTAGTGGGACAGAGTATAGAGCTTGAGCCCACTGAGGTCTGCTGTTTCAATGTTGATACACATGACAACCCTCCGAACTATTATTTTTGTTGTTGTTCATGTGATAAGGGGATTTAATATGACTTTGTAATCTTATCCTATAACCATGGTACCAAAAAGTCGAGATTCATTAGTGACTATGTTTTGTTTGTTTCCTCTAGAAAAAGTCAAAGCTTAATTGTAATCTTTTACATGAGGACTAAAATGCAAGGCCATTTCCTTATACTTCAAAAAGAGATTCTTGACACTTCTATGGACTTCTGTGGGAATTTTTTTTACTACAGTGACTAAGAAGCTGGCCACTAATGACTCATGAGTGAGAATATCCAAGAAGCAACAATTGTGTTTCCTCCTCCCTGTGTAAGCTGTGGTTCCTGATGTAGGCTCTGGCTACTGAATTTTTGCATATATATTGCTTTGAACTGAAATGGTTGGTTTCGCCATGCGAAGGACAAAACAGATCAAGTCAGTTCTGTTCTGAAATAATGTTGTGTTAGCCATAACTTTTCACAAGTTGAAAACGTTACTTGATCAATAATGACTTTTCTGAAAGCCCGGAACCCCATAGATCATCTTTCAGGGCTGTTGGGCATCGTACATCTGTCACTCCTCTCTGACAATCTGCAAGGTATGAATTCACATCTGTAGAGAGTGGATTAATAATGCTGTCTCACTTTGTGTGAGATCCCCAAGGTGGAACTGGAGGTTCAGCACAGAGGTTGCACACACTTAGCAGGCTGGCTAGAATTAAATACCTCATCTGAAACCAAGGCACATAGAGAAGAAAATGGAACAAATCCCTAGCTTTCAATTGCATTGCAAATAGGAATGAATGAGGCTTAAGGGTAGACTTCTTCCTGGATTGTGCTGAATCCAAATGGTTTGTCTCTAGCAGGCAAGTGGTTGGTTTATTTGGATATTTGAGGCCAGGTAAAAATGTTAAGAATATCAGCTACTTTATTCTTTCATTTAACCATGCATTCACTCATACACTGCAAATAAAGCAGAGGTTCAGACATAAAAATATTCTCTCTCCTTTCTGGTGGTAATAACAGAGGATAAAGAAATCACAAACAAATAGACAAATGAGTAACAGCAACACCATCAAATGAATAATAGCAACACCATCTCAAAGTGGGGCCACTATGGTGATACCATCACTTCTGGTATGAGATGTTATTGCTAATAATGAAAGACAATTCCCAATGGTCTTTCTGATGAAGTAACCCTTCAGATAGAGGCACGAGTGAAGTGCAGGAGCAGGAGCATGTAGATATCTAGAGAAGAGATGTCTGGAAGACAAAAGAACATTTAAAGGCTCTGAGGTAGGAAAAATCTTGATACTCTTACTCTGACAGAATTAAGACTGGTTAGACTTTTGAGCTGGTATAAAGTAAGAGTGTATCACTGGTTAGCTTAGCAGCCACTTCTTTCCTTGGATTTCGTTCTAAGAAAGCAGAGGAGGACATAAGAAATGGAAACATAAAATCTGGGTGGTAAGCAAATGCAGAAAACTGTCCTGGCAAAGATGTTTGCATCTTAATCCCTGGAAATGGTGAACATGATGCCTTACATGATGACAAATGAAAAATTGAGGATAGGAATAAAGCTGATAATCGAAGAATCTTAAAATGGTGAAATTATTCTAACTTAGCCGGGAAGTCATAACAGAATCATCTTAAGAGTGGAAGAGGAGAGGCAGTCAAAGTAATGCACAGAAAGAAGGATTCAATGCACTATTGCTAGCTTTGAGCATGTTGGAATGGGGAAATGTGCCAAGGAGTGTGGGAAGCTTACAGACTCTACAAATGGGAAGGCAACAAGAGCTTCCAAAAAGGAAAAAGGAAGCATTCAGACAACTCTTGATTTTTAGCCCACTGACATTCAAGTTGGAATTTTGATCTACAAGAGAGTTAGATGATGAGTTTATAGTGCTTAAACCACTGAGTTTGTAGTGATTTATTATAGAAGCAAAGATTAATGCACTCTGGTTTATGTGTGCAGAATGAACTATACCATGTAAAAGGAGAAGTCGGAGTGTCCTAGTAGGATGACATTTTGATTTGACATTGCAGAGAAATAGTGGGACCACAGTGGAGAGGAGAAAAAGAAATTGAATTTATTTCTAAGCTTTGAGAAATTGTCTAGGATAGTTTCTAGGAATTTAGTCTAAGCCATTCAGTCTTAACATCTGGATTAAAGAGAAATGGTGCATTTGCTTTACTGATGTAGGAAGATATAGGGGATTTGATTTAAAGGGAAAAACAAGAGGTCTGTTTCAGAAATTTAAATTTGGGATCCTTTTCAGACACCCAAGTGTTGATTAGGTTTTAGGTTAATTAGGTAAGATTAATGAGTCTGAAGTTCAGAAAATAGGTCAGGGCTTGAAATAGAAATCGGGGATGGCATCATTGCAAAAAGACAGAAGGCTTTAGTGCTATGGTGCTGTTGTATGAAGCCTGAGTACTTACACTTAAAATGTTATGGGAAGGGAAAGATGAGGCTCTCTTGCTAAAGGCCTTATTTTTTGAAGTCTCACAGTTACTAAACTCCCAGTTTTCACTAATCCCTCAAACTGTTTAATCACTTCATATTCAACATAATTTGGATGACCAAAATTGCTCAAATTAAGTCCTGAAAAAAAAGTAGAATCCCACTTATTCTGTTGCATATTTAGGGACAGAGCCATGACTATTTCCTGATCATATGTTCTTGTTTAGACTTGCAGGGCAAACTGGGTGAGAAAGACATCTGTGGTTTCAACAGAGTGGTGAGTGAGACGTTATTTGCACAGATGAAAATATTTCATCACACTGCCAACATTTGGAGCACCCTGTTGAGGAAAGCTGGGGGTGATGTACGACTTCCTTTTTTTAAGGACATGATCTTGCAGTTGTACATGTCTTCTATGCATATGTTTTCGTTGAGAAATAATGGCTAGTCCCGTTTAAGGATTTTTTTCTAGTCTGGCTGTTCTGTGTATACAGCTGTGATTTGGGGGTTCTATTACTAAAGGTATGAAAGAGAAAGTAGAGACTGGGAGACGGAGTAACTCAGATGCCAGTCTGTTCCTCCAGCTACTCTCATATTATTATAACACATTCTTCCCTTCCTTGAGAGTCACATGCCCATGATTATATCCAATGTGAAGTCATATCCTCTGTAAGAGATTCTTAGTCCTCTTTACCAAAACTAGGTGTGCTGTTTATAACCTGAAACCCAAATTACTAGACTCTTCATCAAATGAAAACAATAGATCAGGAGCTGTATAGCTATAATTGTATCATCCACCCCCCTCCCAACCCTAAAAGACTTTCTCATTTAGGAAAAGGAGGAATCAAAGGCAGGCTACAGTCATATACTGCTATGCAGAAAGACTGAAGACATTTGCATTACCTTGATAGTGTTTCCATACAAGATATCCCAAACTGATTGCCTTAACTAACTGAGATATATTTTTTCATAGTGCTAGAGGCTAGAAATTGGAGGTAAAGGCTTTGAGGAGTTTTCTTTTCTCACAGGCCTCTTTCCTTGATTCCCAGGTGGCCAGTGTATCATTGTGGCCTCATATAGCCTTTCCCCTCTGCACATCCCTAGGGTCATGCCCTCTCTATTTAAGGACACAGTAACTTTGGACCCTTATTTATCCAAATGGCCTCATTGTAAGTGATCCTCCTCTTGAAAACTGTCTCCAAATACAGTCCCAAATGCATACAATGGGATTACACACACACACACACACACACACACACACACACAATGGGACTGTATGTATGTATATATATATATATATGTATATACATATACATAAATATACATATACATATCAGGGTTTAGGGCTTCAACACAGGAATTTGCTGGAGGTACAATAGCCACTAGCAACTCTTTTTCATGGTGGAGTAATTCCTTCTTTACTTCACCTGATCTCATTGCTCTCTTCTCTGAGCAGTCTTCTGCCTCTCCCAGAATCTACATTGCTGTCTAGTGGGGCCAGTGAAGTCCTTTCCTGAAGCACAAAATTTAAGACAACACACACATAAACTTCAGTAATAACAAAAGTATTTGAAGGAAATAGTTTATTTTTTCAATATTTAGGTCTATTTATTTGCTTTTAACAAACAATCTACACAAATAAAATGAATGCAAAAGACCTGTAGTAAACAAAATACCAATTTTTAATAAAGATAGAATCAGTATTACTGATTTTCCCGTAGGCTTCAATCTGACTTCCTATTGTACTGCTTGTTACTGATGCTGCCATTATTTTTTTGATGACATTTTGTTCATGAGATATTTTTGTACTAATTTTGCTTGATTAAATAATTGCATTAAAGTATTAGTCTGATCATTAACTTCTTTCTGCATCTCTTTAGATTTTGTACTGAGGCCAGTGCTTTATCTTCTTTCACTCTCAGCCTTTTCTTATGAAAATTTGTCATGTCCATTGTCCTCTTTTCTTGTATATGACATGGAGACAGGAGAGAATATCATTTTGTTGGCCAAATCTGACAAAGCAGGTTTAAATATCTCTAGGCCTAGGGGCCTGGTGGAGTGGCTCAAGTGATGGAATACTTGCCTAGTAAAGTCAGGCTGTGAATTCAAGCCCTAGTACTAATCTATCTATCTATCTATCTATCTATCTATCTATCTATCTATCTATCTATCTATCTATCTATCTATCTATCTATCTATTATCTGTTGTCTATCTGTCTGCCTGTCTGTCTGATGGTCTATCTGTATCTTTGTCTCTCTATCTTACCATCTAATCTGTAGGTGTTTTTGATATGCAGTAGCATATGCCTCATTTGGAAACAGTTCCCTCAAAAACCTAGTATGTCTGGGCACAAGTGACTCATATCTATTATTCTAGTTATTCAAAAGACCAAAACTCAGGATCTGAAGTCAGCCTGGGCAGTAAAGTTGTGAGATTCCATATACACAGTAACGAAAAAGCAGGGCTGAAGCTTTGGTTAAGTAATAGGAGGCCAGTCTAGCAAGCAGGCTGAGTGAGCATGGGCTCAGAGTTCAAACCCCAGTATGGCTAGGAAAAATAAAACAAAACAAACAAACCCTGGCGTAACCTAGGTCTATTTGTTTCCACTCAAATCTATGGAATAATAGCAATAGTCAGAGCTCCTATCCAATATACTTTTAAGCACAACACTTTCAGTCTTTTATTTATTTATTTTTTGTCCTCTGTGCCCTGGTTACCTTCACAATGGCCTTTCTCTCCAAGGTAGTTGTGAGTACGAACAAATAGAACTGTGTGAGAATGAAATATCATTAGTAAAATGTGTGTCACTCAACCTCCTCCTATTGTCTGGCAGAGAAAACTTGCTAGGAAGTACAGGAGAAATGCTTAAGCTTCAGGCTTGTCTCCTGCTGAGGCTGCTTCTTCAGAATCACCTTAAGTCCTGTAAGGCTCTAAACATCAGGACCCTGCTCCAGGCCAAAGAGAAAGAGAAACCAAAAACTGACTGTACAAATAAAGCTGGGATTTTTTGATGTCTTCTTTCAAATGGGCTGATTCTTGCTAGAGTTCAGCTCTGTTTTATAAGGCTTTGCTAAAACTGGCAAGAAGAGGTCAACAATATCATGCACAGATATGAAAAATGCAAAACTCTCTTACAGTAGGTTCAGTTCACATCGATTCTGATCCTCACTTTATCACAAAAGATAATGTGGTAAATGTAGATGAAGTCAATGAGACAGGAAATCAAAGTGGTGTGGTCTAAGAAGGAGGGGAATACAGGCGGTCTCCAGGAACAGGGAAAAAGCAAAGGAATGGTGCTCCTCTAGAGCTACAAGAAAACACAGCCCTGCTGACAATTTGATGTTAGCTCAGTAAGATCCATTTTGGATTTCTGACCTCCAGAACTATAAGATAATAAATTCAAGTTGGTTTTGTGCTAATAAATTTGTGGTTACTTGTCAAAACAGCCATAGGAAGTCAATGTGACATTTTACCAAAGCTTTATGTATTAGGTTTCTAGCCTGAAAACTATCTACTACCCAATCATTTAGTCAGTGTCATTTTATGTTCAGTTGTACTATATCATTACCCCAATTGCTAGTACCAGATTCTACTTCCTACTCTATTGCTTCATAGCTCTGACATGACACATAACACCTTAAACAAGAGAAACCTTGATTTCTGCAAAATCGGACAGGGTTGATATGGCCATTTCATTCACATTCAATTGACATGAAATTAGTTATGTGCCACATTTAGCTGAAATGCAATCATTAATTTGGTATCTTGGAGCTGAACTCAGATTGGAGAATGCTGTTAGAAAAAAGAGGAGAACTGAGAATGCCAATCCTTCTATACGGGGGAAGTGATACTAAATTGTATGAAGAAAGAGTTGGAAATTACACTTAGCTAGGTAGGAAATTAAACTTATTCCAACAAACTGACTCTGTGTGTGTGTGTGTGTGTGTGTGTGAGTGTGTGTGTGTGTGAGTGTGTGCACATGCACACGTGTGGATACTACGTAAGGCAGGCCCTGGATGCTCTAACTTAGCTTTTTCACTCAAGGATAATGCTCTACAACTTGAGCCACAGTTCAGCTTCCAGCTTCTTGCTAGTTAATTGGAGAAGAGTCTCATGATCTTTCCTTACAGGCTGGCTTTGAATCCTGATCCTCAAATCTCAGTCTCCTGAGTAGAAGGATTATAGGTATGAGTCACTGGCACCTGGGTGAAATTGACTTTCATAGTTTTCTCATAGCACTGAAGTGATATGGGATCATCTCAGAATCTGCTTTCCTTCAAGTACAGTAGAGGTGTTGCACACATGTTCAATATGGAACCAAGTGTTGCAAAGGTACATTGGGAAGTAAGTGCTGAAATAAACAAAAAATCCTCATGGGTTTTTAATGATAGTGTTCTGCACTAAGTGTACATGTGTCACAGAAAGGAAGCTCCAGAGAAGACTAGCTTAGAGACACCTTTCCTACCCATCAACTAAAGAGCACCTCCTGCCCCTGTACTCTAGTTATTCAAATACTGTTGAACTGGTTGGAGAAGAGAAGTCAAACTATTTCTAAGCCCAACAGTGAATCACTGATAGCCATATTTAATTATGAAGATAAAATTGTAGTGTAGCTGGCTCTCATTCCTGAGTCTAGCTTTGGTCACCTTCAACCAGTTCTTTTTGTCATTATGAAATTCTTGAATTTATTCCCTGATGAGTGTGTTATGACAGTTAGTTGGAGTTACAGAAACATTCATAAGAGACTGAATTCAGCGACTCTGAGAGGTGGCTCAGCTCTAAGAGACTGACTGACTGTGCAACTTCAGGAGCATCACCTTATCAAGTCACTAAACAGCAGAGAAGAATCCTGGCTTTTTGGGTCACTGTGTTTTTTATACCCTACCAATTCTGACATTTGGGCTAAATGTCACTGGTTATTTGCTTGCTGTCCTATGAGATAACAATTCAAAGACACTTCACTGCCTTAGAACTTATGACTTTAGATCCTCAAAGTCATTTCCTCATGCTCTTTCTGAAGGAGAATATTGAAACTCTGAGAAAAGAAGCGAGTTGTTTAGGATACATGGAGCATTATTGGCAGGGACATGCCTGGAAATTGGAGATACAGTTCTCTAATTCTTATTCCTCTATTTTTTGTGTGTTGATTTACTACTTGATCTTCCCCCTTCTGCGTACATTTTTAATTATTTCTACTAATATAATTATTTATTGTCTTTTCAAATATTACATCATAAACCCAAGTATTACTAATTTTAGCTTTTATACCCAGCCTCAGAAATAATCACTCTGTGATTATTATCTAAGAATCCCTGCTCTTTCTCCATGTCTATGCTGGTGCATGTATATCATGAGTATGTAGAAAATTGTTTTCAGATTTTTCTTTATATGTCAGTAGTATCACACTGTACATGTTGCACTCAAATTTGTTTTTATTCACTCAACAATTTTTATGATCTAACCTGTATTGATAGACATCCAATTCTTTTACTTAATGTATTTTATTTCATATTTTATTTAATATTTCATAGATCCCACATCGCATTTGTTTCCATTATTCACTCTGTTGGCTAATTGAATGGATATGTTCAAAATTCAAGATTAAACAAAATTACTCTTGAAATTACATAGATAGATGATATGGATATAGATATATAGATGTCCCTCCAAAATAAACTTGAAAAAGCACTTGGGATTGTAGTCTAAGTAGAAGATTTGAATTGCTTAATTTTATATTAAATATTTTAGAGGTCTGAAAGCTATAGTATAATAGACATGAAGAACTCAATGATTTTTCCCCTCAAAGTACAGAATGACAGCTGATAGTTTGTGCTATTTATTTCTGTTTTATTGGCCATTTTCTTGCTATCTTTTAGATTAGAATTGCTAGAACAATCCTTAGATTTTTCCATCTCCTCCTTTGTGTGACTCTGTGTGTGTGTGTGTGTGTGTGTGTCTGGGCTTGAACTCTGGACCTGGATTCTATCCTTGAACCTTCTTTTTCTCAAGGATAGCACTATCACTTGAGCTACAGCTCCACTTCGACCGTTTTGATCATTTATTGGAAATAAGAGTTTCACTGACCTTCCTGTCTTTGAAACCCCATGACCCAGATCTCAATGTCCTGAGTAGCTAGGATTATAGGCATGAGCCACCAGTTCCTGACTCTTTTTTTTTTTTATTTAGACATGTCATTCCAGGAAAATATTTAGTGAAGCTGATACGTTCTAAAGTCCTGGCTTCTCTTGCAATGCAATCAGAATTGCATCATGGAAACCAATACTATATAATACAAATCAAATAATTTCTCCTTCTCTTGCCCATGACTGATGTCTACTTCCTATAGACGATAGACTCAGGGTCTTTCTTAACATTGTTTCACAGAATGGCAAGTGACAAACCTACTTTTCAACTTTAAATACATATATATATTCATTATTTATTTATTCATATTTATTTTCAACCTTGACATGAAGCTTTGTCTCCAGGCTCATGAGTTGCTGCTGGTCATGGCCACATCACTTACCTTTTTATCGATATTTGTATTATCCTTGTGTGACATGTGTTGCCCGTACACTCTACTATTCAAATCCTACACATCTTCAGGAACCAGGTAAATTTCCTTGCATCTGCCACAAATATTCGTAACTACCCTAACCTTCGTTTTTACTGTATTCCCATGGCACTTACCTTACGTTGCTGTGTAAACAGCTCAGGTGTCACTGTTCTCTCTGGTGTTTTGAAGTAAAAATTACAACCATTAATTCTCTGTCGTCTAACCTAACATCAACCATGGCATTGAGAACCTACTGGAGTCCAGTGTCTTACGTTAAGAGCCAATGACTATTGCGGGGAGAAGGCAATGTAAAATGTTCCATATGCAAAGAACTGGGTGAATAATTTGTCAAAAGTTGGTCCCAGATTCTAGAAAAATAACTGCCATTTTGAAAAATGCCTACACTAAGTACTTTCCTTTCCTCATAATAAGATTAAAGACTGTTCACTGTTGAATTTTGCCAAGTTCAAGAAGAAAGTAAAAATGATTTCTAATTCTAGCACCCAAAGATAAATTCTGAGGATATTCAGTTCTTCTATTTCCCTGGTTGGGTTATGCATCTATCTATCTATCTATCTATCTATCTATCTATCTATCTATCTATCTATCTATCTATCTATCTATCTATCTATCTATCTATCTGTCTGTCTGTCTATCTATTAGATAATCGAGAATTTTTAGCAAACACAACTTGTGTTGTGTTTGGTTTTGGCAATTAATATTCTATCACCATGTCCTACTTAGTAGTCCACAAAGGGGTTTTAATAGATACATAATATTCCATTCCATATGCTGTTTCTTAAGTTCCCTAATCACCTATTATGGAACACTTAGGTTTTTCTGATTTTTCACAGCTACAAATTAATGAGCTAAGAATTACAGAGCACTTACAATGGGCTAAGCTTTTTACCTCCTCTTCCTTTATATCCAGGGACTTTTGAATTACATGTAACAACCCTTTGTGAAAGATACTTTGTCATAGCCATTAAGTTTAGATGATATGTCTTAAAGCTATAGAGGCCACGTCCTTCTTTCAAGATCACAGAGCTGGCAAACAATAAAGCTAGAATTCTCCTCTTTTAATTTATAAGGGGAAAAAAACTTATTTCAGTAGGCTGGAATCCAAAGTTGAAGGGTCTGCATCTAGTTGAGGGCCAATGAGGTCAAAATTCTAGCACAGAGGTTGTGTCTAGAGAACAGGTAGCAAGCAGAATGCATGCCAGGGTGATAAATTCTAACACAGATTATTATTTTTGGCCACAAAGAAATAATGATAATGGAACTACAGAGTTGAGGAGCTTCCCACTCTGAATTGTTTTCAAAAAATTATGCTGATGTATTCTCCAGATGTAACGTTTGAGTGTGCACCTTTTCCCTGAGAGAGAGGTACAATCTACTGTGGTGCAAGCCCACTGGTTATCCTAACCAGTCTATTCTAGATCACAGCACATTGCATTTATTTGTTTTTACTTTAGTCTGTCTTAAGATACTACGAGATCTTTGATAGGCACACTGAGTCTCATTTATCTTTTTAGCCCATACTGCTATCATTTGTGCCAGTTCTGCAGTAAATTCTTCAGGTAAATTCTGCAGTAAATGGCTTCAGGTTTGGGTGGCAATTATCTGTGTACAATTCTAGGTCCCTTGGCTTTTCCTCTTGTTGCTACACTTCTCTAATATGAGGTTTCAGTTCTAAGCATTCTCCACCTCTTTTCAACTCAAACTAATTCAGATATTCCAAAGCTATCTCAAGTATCATCTCCTCCATGATTTTTTAAAAGTGGATATTAGAACTTGAACACAGGGCCTCATACACTTGTCTTTGTTTTGCTTATGGACGGAGCTCTACCATTTGAGCCACCCCTCTACTTTTGGCTTTTTGTTAGTTATTTGGAATTAAGAGATTTGTCTACTCCTGGGCAATTAGAATTATAGGTGTGAGCCACCTAAAATAAAATTTAATTATCTTAGTTGTTTATTAGAGATAAGAGTCTCACAGACTTTCCTGCCCGGGCTGACTTTGAACCACAATCCTCACATCTCAGCCTCCTGAGTAGCTAGGATTACAGGTGTGAGCCTCCAGCTCCCAGCTTTGTCTTAACTTAAAAACAAACAAACAAAAACCCACCTGTTTTCACTGTAGTTGATGTCGGTGCCCTGCACCTTGTATATATACTTCTCTAGCTTGGGGAGGGGAAGGGAAAAAACAAAATGCTTAAATAGGGATACAGGTTGACCCATTGTAACAATGAGATGTACAAAACACTATGTTGAAAAATGAACTTTACAATTTAGGCGGGGGGGGGGAGGGGGAAGGAAGGGGGGTGGGGCGGAGGGGGAAGAGTGTAGTTGTGTGTAGTTGTGGAGGTGGGAGGATAGGGGAAAAACAAAGGAGGAGGCAAAAATGCTCAATAGGGAATGTACTCATTACCTTGCTCATGTAACTGTAACCCCTCTGGACAGTATTTTCACAATAAAAACCATATTAAAAACACTTTTCTCATGCTTTCTAGGATTCTGGGCATGCGTATATACTGGTTCTCCAAGCTTTCTATTGTTTCACTGGAAGCCCTCAAAACTTTTTGTGCGTTCCGGAATAGATAAAGGAGCTGTCCTGTTCTCCTCTCTAGGTGAGTTTATGGGGCTTCAGCCATTGTGATATTTTAGAAGAAAGCTTAGGGGTTCTTTATTTCTTTCTATATTTTTCTATGGAAGGATTTGTTCTAACTAGATGTTCCTGAAAGTCTTTGGCTATATTTAGTAACTTTTTCCATGAGAATGATGTAGGGAGCTCAAAATTTAACCTGCTTCACTAGAAATCAAGGAAGGACCCTTGATTATTATTATTGTTCATCAACAAAAACATTGCTGCACTTTTTATGACTGAGAACATACTGCTAGATAATAAAAGTGGAATGACCTGGCTTTTAATGGAGGCCAGGGTATCAGGTTACGCCATTATCTGCCATTAAAATTCATCTGAACATTTTATTTTGCAATAGTCTACATTTCACAGATGACCATATGTTTTTCTACTTTTGGTATCAGCAGTATTGTAAGTAAAACGTTATATGACATATTAATATACCCTAATAAATCAAGTACATATGTCTTAAAACCAGAAACACAAATACTTCATTTGCCATCGAATTGGTTGATACAATTGATCTTGCACTATTTTTCTACTTTCCTGCACAAAGTTCCCAACGTCCTTTTGAAATCTGCACATATGGAAAATTAATATTTAAACACAAATTTGGGGAGCCCAGAGTTTGTGGAGGTTAAAGAAATGAGCAGGAGGATTTTAAAAGAAAAGAGGGGAAGACAGGAGAATTTGAAATGAGGTACTCTTGGCTTATGATGTCTTAACATAGTGTCCCTGAAAAATATAAAGATACCACAAGCAGTGAGGAGCTCAGTTCAAGAGAAGCAAAAAAAAAAAATGGAAACAAAGAAACAAAAAATGTAGAAGCTATGAAAAAATTCTGAAGAGTTGATGAGGGGCGGGGGAAAAGGATGATATTAAAACCATTGAGCAAAGATGCAGGTCAGCTCCAGAATGAAAACTCATCAACACAGCGGGATAAGAAATAGGGAATTGAAAGAACAGTCTCCCCACCTTTCCAGCCTCTAACTCCACCCCCACTGTCAGTAGCACTTAGCAATGTAACCATAGGTTTCACAGCCAGAAAACTTTATTAGACAGCAGAGAAGTGAGTCAGGAATGAAATTGTTTACTGACCAGATAAATGCTAGGATTTCAATAGCTACTAAAGCTCCTTTAATGAAAAGATTGATTCCAGATTTTGGCAGAAAATAGTCTGGCAAAAGCAATAACAGTTCTTTGGGCTTGGCATGAAACTCTATTATATCTTGCCAACCCAATTCCACACTTTAACAGGGAGTCAAGAAACTACTGCTTACTCAGGGAGGGGGTTACATATTGGAACAGAGAAAGAGAGAGAAAAACACAAGATTCAAAATTTAAGACTCATTTTTTACTTGTTATAAAACTTACTCGTGCAGTGAGTATGCACTAAACACCTAATAAGCGCCAGGCATTCTTGTGGATTTTAAGAATAAAGCGTTCATTGATATTTAAGAATTTACAGTGGATTCTTCTAGGAGTTGGCAGACACTGT
Source organism: Dipodomys ordii (assembly GCF_000151885.1). NCBI lineage: Eukaryota > Metazoa > Chordata > Mammalia > Rodentia > Heteromyidae > Dipodomys > Dipodomys ordii. The sequence goes on from NW_012267367.1 coordinate 5,066,192, forward strand.
CTGTGCAGTAACTGTACCCACTGCCTGACTGGCCCATTGATTTACATATTGCCTTTGTTTCTTTTGTGTTACAATGGCAGAAGATGAGTGGCTAGAAGGGTTATCTATAGCCTTGGAAAATACATGTTTATATCTAGCTCTATATCTCTCTATATATAGATATCTATCTATACCTATCTATCTATAGATCTATCTCTATAGATCTATAGGTTATATAGATCTATAGAGATAGATCTATAGATAGAGAGATATAGATATGTTATATATAGCATATGCATCTATTTGTAAATATCTCTGCCTATCTATCAATCTATCTATACCTATCTATCTATAGATCTATCTCTATAGATCTATAGGTTATATAGATCTATAGAGATAGATCTATAGAGAGATATAGATATGTTATATATAGCATATACATCTATTTGTAAATATCTCTGCCTATCTATCAATCATCTATCTATCTATCTATCTATACTTTTACTCTTAGAAGTAGTTTACTGATACTAGATAAATACAATTGTTACAATGGAGTTACATTAGAGTTCAATACATCATAGAATTAGAGATGTTAGTGGGGACTTCAAAGAAGAGTAGATATATGACTTTTGATTCCAGTTTTGAAGGACAGAAAAGAGTTTCTGAGTGTGGAAGAAAATGCAGGTGGTGCTTTGGGAACTGCAATGGGAAAGACAAAAATATGCAGTAACAGGTGAATTTTTATTCATTTGATGCATGGAAAAAACCGCATTAAATGTATTTCAGCATATCACCTCAAATTTTGTGCAGCCAACAGTGATGAATTTGCTTAGTTCCTCAGTTGGGGGACTGGACTGCCACTGTTTGTCCTGGCCAGAACCCTAGTTTGGAGTGAGTGGCTAGGAATAGAGAGGGAGGTTGAGATTAGACTGGTCAGTGGAATCCAGATCATGCAGGGGATAGCCTTGTATTAATATTTTATTTTAAAGATACTTTTCACTATATAACATGGACTGGATTTGAAATTAATTTATGATCCTCCTGACCCCAGCCTTCCAAGTACTGGGATTATATGTATACACCATCATGGCTGCATTCACTGAGAACGCCCTTTACAAATTTCATCCTGGGAAAGCACCTCAAAATGAATTGCATATAATGTCTGCCTTTGTGAATCTCAACCTTCCAGTAGGAAGACTTAACATTAAATAAAGCATAGGACAAAGTGAGATACATGCTATCCAAACAAAACATAATGGGGATATTTTTAGTAAAGATTAATCACATCTGATTAGAGGTTCAAAAAATTAATTTATGTTAATTTTAATAATGTACCTTGAAGGATGACTTTAATTTTTTTTGGAAGGGACAGAAGAGGCATAGACAGAGACAGGCACAAAGGAGGACAAAGTCTGGAAGTGTGGTGGCTCCATTTTCTAGAGAAAGAATCTGAAGGCAAAGCTTTGTACTAATACTGAGCAGAGAAACCTTATGCGAGCAATAGTTCAGAATAAAAGGAGAAAGGCAGAGATGGTGGGTATGCAAAAATGAAGGTTCAGCCAAGTGCTAGTGGCTCCTGCCTCTGTAATGCTAGCTACTCAGGAGGCTGACATATGAGAATCATAGTTCAAATCCAGCCAGGGCAAGAAAGTCTGTGAGATTCTTATTTCTAAACAACCACCAAAAAAGCTAGAAGTGGAACTGTGGCTCAAGTAGTATCATTGAGCACAAAAGCTCAGGGACAGCCCCCAGGCACCCAGACCCTGAGCTTAGCACCTAAGTCCTTCCTCAAAAAAAAAATTTAGTTCTCAAACTGGCCACAACTGTAAGACCATAAGTGCTGACTGCTACGGCTTGTGGTATAATTCCTAGAGGCACAGTGTATTTCCACGGCCCAGAGCAGTCCACGTGGCAGGGCATGGCACGTGGGGGAATGGAGAGACTCCTCTCCATAGACTTTTTGTTCCAATGGCCACTTCACTCCTTTGAGCATGAATTGTCTTACACTTCTAGGTGTTGGCACTCAACCCTCCTAGACAGCTGCTGAGACAGTAAGAGATCCTCTGCCCCCCCCCCCATGAATTCCATCTGGCCAGAGTTCATCCATTCCTCCCTCTCCTTGCTGGGCAGGGTCACAGGCAGAACTCCTTGGTGAATAGTCAGAACAGTCAGTTGCTGCCACAGTGACCTGGCACCACCATCTGTGGATTAAATGGAAACCATTCTATTTACAGAGCAACTGAGCAGACTTAGGGTGACAAGCCACCTGAGCCCCGTAACAGGGACCATTACATTGCTTATCTAGAACATGTTGTAGGAACCTAATGAGAGAGGAAAGGAGAGATGCTAGAGTGTCTGATGGGAAATGTCACTGGGTGGGAGTCATGGAATTAATTTATGTGTTAACTTTCAGCTAAAGGTTTCCAAGAAGATGATATGATGGTAGAGGGTGTGCTGTTGAGGGAGGAAACCTAATATACTACCAAAAGTGGTAGTATATAACAATCAGAAACCGAAATCCATGAATTAGAGAGTCTTGGATAAAGGATCAAGTTGACTAGGTCTGTAATTCTGGAATGGAAAGACCCTCCCTATCCCCAAATGGATAATTTTCCTTCTAGAAGTACTAATAGACATATATTATATCATTCTAGAAGATGGAATAACCCCCAATAATGTCCATTTTTAAGCAGACTATGGATTTTACAGGCTAATACGTTGATGTGTTTTCATTTTTTTTTTTGGTCGGTTGTGGGCCTGAACTCTGGGCCTGGGCGCTGTCCCTTAGCTCTTCAGCTCAAGGCAAGCTCTCTACCACTTGAGCCATAGTGCCACTTCCAGTTTTTTCTGTTTATGTGGTGCTGAGGAATCAAACCCAGGGCCTCATGCATGCAAGGCAAGCACTCTACCACTGAGCCACCTTCCCAGCCCTGATGTGTTTTCATTTTGAAGACCACAGTAATGTCACTAATTATACTCTACCCGGACTCATGAATAAAAAGAATTCATTATTTGTGACGTAGAGCCTAGGGCACCAAGGGCTCAATCATTCCCATTCTCCAAACAGAGGGAAATGTTGAACTGCAGGGGTGGGTCGGAGGAGATAGCCCTGGCATGCAGTACAGCAGAAGCTGTCAACTCCATGTCCTGCCCTGGCTTTACTGTATGGGATCAATTAATTTATTCATAGATTTTTTTAAAGAAAAAAATGACAAAGATGGTAGTTAAAATGATGGTCTCTGAAGCTACACTATTTGGACTCAAACCCTGGTCCTACCCTTATTAGCTGGATTATCTCAGGTTTTATTTTATTTTATTAAATTTTATTTTATTTGTGAACATGCTGTACATGGGCAGGATAATGCGTACATTTCTTACCAAGCATTGCAGCCTCCTCCTTTGTTTACCCTTCACATCCCTTCCCAGCTTCCCCCCTCCCCCCC
>NW_012267367.1:5077293-5099435 GCF_000151885.1 Dipodomys ordii
AGGGGTGGCCTTCCCTCCTCTGCTCCCTGAGAAGGAGTGAGGATGTCGGGCATCTACTCATGCCGAGTCTTGGATCCTGGGTCGTCTCTGGTCTGCAAGCTGCAGGATGAAGCTGTCTGCTCCTTGTTGGTTCTTGCTGTTGTTGAGTAGAATCCGCTTGCCCGCTGCATCTGGCTCCTTCATCCCGGACTCTCTGTGTGAGTGCTCAGGTATGGCCGCGGCTGCGGTCGCCGCTGCGACCCTGCCGCAGCCATGGCGGCGGCTGGCAAGCGCTCAGATGTGTCTCCTTGTCTTGGCTTCCCCTCTCTTGTCTAACTCTCTGTCCTATGATGGCACACTTGGTGTGATTCTCTGGCTTAGGACTGTTCACTGGAACTCTATAACTGCTTTCTATGCCAGAGCTTGTTCAGATTCCAGCTTCTCCTCCGCCATCTTCCCGGAACCCTCAAGTTTTATTTTTTTAAATGAAACCTTTAATAGTTGTCCCCTAATAGGATTGCTGAGGGGATTAAATGAAATAAAATATGCAAATGCCTAGTGTAATTATTGTCAGAGCTTAGCAATATTACTACAAGAAAATAATCTCTAACTGGTAATTTTGAAATCCCCAAATCCTTGAAAATCCAGAGTTGTTTTATGAAACTTTGGTGACAAAATATTATAGGCAGCTGTTGGAATTGTTAGGGTTACACCTATTATAAATGCCATTTTTATCTTTATGCCATGTCAGATGAATTTCATGTGTTTGATCATAGAAATAGGAATATGCTTAATTATAAGGTGGTAGTTGAGGCCCTGATGTAGTTTATAAGCTATGTTTCTAGTCTAAAGAAACCATTTCCACAATTTCTCAAGAATCTCAAAGAAGGGCCATGCATTTATGTTAGCTAGTGGCATGAAATGAAACACACAGAGGTGAATATTGATTTATTTAATCCTTCCTATAAAAACTCATTAAAATTCTTAAGAAACTTTGAACTGCTTTCAACACACAATTCAGTGTGTAAACATTCAAAAATATATCAGTAAATATTTTGAATGAAGAAAAAACTCTAGGAGCTGGGAAAGTGGCTCAGTGGTAGAGTGCTTGCCTTGTATGCATGAGGTCCTGGGTTCGATTCCTCAGCACCACATAAGCAGAAAAAGCTGGAAGTAGTGCAGTGGCTCAAATGATAGAGCAGTAGCCTTGAGCTGAAGAGCTGAGGGACAGCGCCCAGAGTTCAGGCCCTACAATGACAAAGAAAGACAGAAAGAAGGAAAGGAAGGAAGGAAAGAAGGAAGGGAGGGAGGGAGGGAGGAAGGAAGGAAGGGAAGGAAGGAAGGAAGGGAGGGAGGGAGGGAAGGAGGGAGGGAGGAAGGGAGGAAGGGAAAGAAACAGAGAAAGAGAGAAAGAGAAAGAAAGAAAGAAAGAAAGAGAGAGAGAGAGAAAGAAAGAAAGAAAGGAAGAAAGGAAGAAAGGAAGGAAGGAAGGAAGGATGGAAGAAGAAAGGAAGGAAAAAAAGAAAAACAATAATAACCTCCCTGGTCTTTTGTCCAGTCCAGTCCACTGTTACAACAACCAATGAACACTTTTTGCATATATTTTTTATGAAATATTTTAAAAGATTCTCTATTAGGTTTAGCTACTTTTGGAACCCACTTAGGACCCAAATATGGGAAACTAGTAATTTAATGAGGAACTTAAAAAAAAACTTGCTTTGGAGTAACCCTCATTGAGTTCTTCCATGAAGGATGTTGAAGTTCCATCTTAAAAGGATATGTTTTAGTATAAAATTTAATCTGTTTTAAGACTACATATTGAAAACTTAAAAGTGTTGCTTTTAAAACGACCCTTAAAATAGGCCATAATCTCCATTATCTCTAATTCTGCCGAGGAAAGACCATGACCATTCGAATGCTGCTGAACAAATCAGTTGCTGAAAATGTGGTGGTCTACTGTTGGATTCCTGACATTTGTTCCTCAAAGCTGGATGAAAGCCTCCTGCTTCTGGTTGATGTTCATATAAACTGTAGTTATCATACTGAGTGTCAAATGTGTACATTTCCCAGCCTTGCCAAACGCAGTATTAGGGAGTATTTATTTCTCACTCCAGAAGGCTCTCTCACCCATGCTCTCAGAATTCTAGTTTTCGAGATAGCTAAGTTCTACCTCAGGGTATATATAAAGGGTTTATATATATATAAAATCTCATTGATTTAAAAACCAATCTGAGTTTTATTTTAAAAATGAGACTCTGATTATTTCTGAGCATTTACCTGTGACCACATTCTCCAATAATTGTAGAGTTCCTTCTTAAGTATAGGATAGCCAAAACGTTGTCAAACTTTGGCATTTCTAGGACAAGAGAGGCCTTCTGAATAGAAGAAAAAAAAACTAAAGGGATATTATGAGGAGAAATTGGAATTGGACTATATCCTTGGAAATATAATCATCACTCTTTATGGTAGCCTTTAGAGTGCTGTTTGTGTATTTACTAAAGGAGAGTGATTGGTAATTCTATGCAATGTAAATTTATTGATGGTAAATGTTGATTTCAGATAGAGTATATTATTATAAGAGAATACTTTATTCTATCTCTTTGCCTGAGTTCTGAATATACTGAGGGAGACAAAATGTTAGGTAAATGGAAAGTCAGACCCAGTTTTGTTCTTGAAGGAAATAATGGAAATTTAACCTTGGAAATGAAAAATCATTGGGATTCCTAATGCTCAACCCCAATAACATAGAGACATTTACTTGATGTCTGGTATCACTGGCTAACCAAAGGCCTCCTTCTCTAAAGGAAAAGCTGCTACCTGCAAACCTCATCCCAAGACCAAGATCATAGGAGCATGCATTTTCCTGCCATCAGTTTGATCCAAAAGAGAGAAGGAGAATGAAAGGGTCCCAGTCATGAATGCCCAGGTTTTTGCTCCTAAATTTACTGTTCAACTAATTAAATGTTCTCTCCTGTGAAGAAGTTAGTGAGGGTATAGTCCATGCCAAGAATATATGAAAGGTAAAAGAGTTCATGTCCAGAAATACAACATCCTAATAAAAATAACACAAACAATGTGGTCAACATTTAATTTACATCAACGTTCTTGCCTCTAGCTTTTCCATCCAAGGGACACATGAAGGTGGCCTATAACCAGACATTAATATTTTAGGATGAAAATTTGAAGGCTTATCTCAGTAAATTGCAGTAATTATCGGGAAGTACAAAGTGTTGGTGCCACAGGGCAAACTTCTCCTCTCTGAGATGTAATCATAGTCTTGGATATTTAAATCTGTTTCCTGCAGTGAATTCTTGTTTGCAAGCTCGATGACACATATTGTATTTTATCAGGATATCATGGTGGAATTAAAGAAGTTCAGCAAAATTTGTTTCAGTGTTCAAAATGGACGCTTCCAGCAGGGCCCATCAAAAAGAAACATTAGCCAGGCACCAGTGGCTCACATCTGAAATCCTAGGAGGCTGAGAGCAGAGGAATAGTTTGAAGGCATCAGGGGCAGGAAAGCTGTAAGATTCTTAGCCCCAATCAACCTCCAAAAAATTTGGAAGTGGAGGTGTGGCTCAAGGGGTAACATACCAGCCTTGAATGAAGAAAGTTAAAGGACAGTGAGCAGACCCTGAGTTCAATTCCTAGTGTACACACACACACACACACACACACACACACACACAGAGATACACACAGAGATATACACACTTATTCAATGGTCTAAACAATTGAATTACATTTTGTTCTCTCAGTGGGAACATAGTTAAAATGAAAGATAATTTTGTGGTTTCTGTTCGTCACAGGGATTATTTCTCAAACAATACTGACAAAAGCTCAAAGCAGAACAGCCCTCATCCAGAGACCCTTTGAACTAAGACTCATGGCTCAGACTCTAGATCGAGTGCCTAAGCCATGACCAATGTAGTCATCACATGCCTAATGTCTGACCTTCATGCAAGCTTGTGTCAAGATCTAGTATATTAGGAATGAGCCCTGAGTTTCATGCAGCTCTAACATAAAACCTTTACAATATTTTTTATTGGGTTCTAGGTTAAGGTGAGAGCATCTTTAGTTTTGTTTTCTTCTTTGTAGTTTCTGCTTCATTTCTCTACTTCGTTTTTCATCTGCCTTAAAGTATTGGTCTGTATGCTAGCCAAGTTCCCACCAGATTATCTCAAAACTTCTGTTACAGAGCTACATTCTGGTCCATTATGTGTTTTCTCCCTTTTATTTCTTTCTAAGTATTATCTGTAAGTAGTTTTACAGTGGAGTTGCTGTTTTACAGAGCAGTATGTGAGAAGTTCATAGGGATGAACACAGAGCTAATTGTTCTTTTGGAGGGGGGAGGTTCCGGTCGTGGGGCCTGAACTCTGGGCCTGGGCGCTGTCCCTCAGCTCTTCAGCTCAAGGCTAGCGCTCTACCACTTGAGCCACAGCGCCACTTCCGGCTTTTTTCATTTTGCTCATGTGGTGCTGAGGAATCGAACCCAGGGCCTCAGGCATGCAAGGCAAGTGCTCTACCACTGAGCCACCTTCCCAGCCCCTAAGAGCCAATTGTTCTGAGTATGGTTTACCACTTGAATCTTCTGCCACTATCCAGATGACAATAGCCTGAATCATCTGTTTTCTGATGTCCCTTTGAGTTTCTGTGTCTGTTATGTCTCTACTCGTGTCATGTTACATCCTGGTGGTATTAACGCGTTGAAGTCTTGTTTTATACCCTCTTACAAAACGTGTTAGTGGCCCAGTTTCTTTTCACCTGACTTTTTCTGTGACAATAGCCATTTTCCTAACTATGCTACAAATTGACAAGTTGGCCAAGTAGAAATAATGAGGTTAGATCAAAGTGGAGAACAGAGGTCATAAGACTCGTTGCTCAAAGACACTCATGAATTAAGCCCAGATCCCTCCAACCCCAAAAAGCAGAAGATCTGTTTTTTCTTGGGTCTTGCCTCTCCAGACTCATAATCATCTCTATTTTTTATTCAATAGATTTATTTTCCTTCTTTGTTTCTGAGCTCAAAACTTTAGTGTGAGATGAAATAAGAAAACTGCCAAGCTCCTTCGGGGCACAAGTCAGGCATTATTTCAATTGCTTTTTTTTTCCTAATGAAACTCAGGATATAGGTCCTGATGAAGCCACATCAGCGCTTTTCCTCTTTTCCTTATAGAACAAATTGCCAGCAGGATTCCTGTTGATGAGGATAGGAATTGCTTGTACAAATTGCCCCTAAGGATTCTGGTTAAAAAAAAAGAAAAGCTTCTCTCTGCTAAGGCAAGGAGTTGTGTCACTGATTTTGGGCACACAGCCAGTCTGAGCTCTCTTTAGCCTACCAAGATCTCCTTCCTCGTGTCTGTACATCTGATCTGTTTGAAAAATACATTTCCTTGCTATAATTATCTCAAAAGAGAGAATGTAAGTTTACTGCCTAATTATGGTGCTCATGCATATTGAGAATTTTCTCAAGTTTGGCTATCAGCAGAGGGCCCAAGGCAGAAGCTGAATGGTGAGTTAAAGTATTAAGACCACAAGCAGGATGGGGTGGAAGAGGCCCCAGGGAAGAAGCCCAATTCCATGCTGGTCAGTGCATACGTTAGAGGCTAGGACGAGCAGGAACTGGTACAGCAGCCATCCTTCTGGACAACTCACCTTGAACTGAGACATTACCGTGGCTCTCGAGCTCAGAACAACTTGACCAGTCCCTCCCTGGTACTTCACAACATGACAATCATCTCTGTTTGCTTCTGAAGGTGAAGTACTGTCCTGTGATCTTTGTTAGTTTGAAATCAGTTTGAAGCCCATTGATACAACACAACCCAGGACCAATGTCCTATTATCGAAACAGCAAATGGTGAGCATTCTGCATCCGATCTGCAGCAGCAGCAGGCCCTTTCTTATGGCCTTGGTAAAGAAGTTCCTTCTCGTAAATATCCAGTTATTAGGGTTTTCTGGTCTCACATAATAAGTCTATTCTAACATCCTCAGTCTTTTTAGCCTTTTAGCTCCTTTGACTTTCTGTCTAGGCAGTTGGTCTCTCTACTTCATTTGTTGTGCACCATGACTATACACAATCTTCAAGTAATCATCCCAGCAGTGGACTGGGTCTATTTCCAGATATTTTTGCCAGGACAGTAAATATTGAGTCCTTGTGTGGGCAGTGCTGAGACAAGAACCAAATTGTTAGCCCTTGGCAAATGAGATGAGCAGTAGTGATCTCGAAGGCACCTGCCTTGGAATGTAGGTAACAGGAAGTTGCTCTCCTTTGTTAAGGGCAGAGCGTGTTCTTCTGCTAGCCATGGAATGCTCAGGAGAATCTGGGAGTTTAAGATTCTTAGGTCTTTCCACTCTTTGTTTCAAGCATGCCTTGAGAGCGCAAACTCTCCTGCACTTCCAGACAATGTATGAGTGTAGAGCAGGCTTCAGTTAACCATGTCACTATGTTATATAAAACCAGGGACAGCAAATGAAGAATGAATGAATGGTATGTCCTTAAGGAAGGTGCTACCCGAAAGGCAAAGACCAGGAGAGGGTTTGCTGAAATCATAGTAGGAGTTAGAAGTGAACCCGAGACAGTGTGACAAGACTTATTGGAATATATGAAATAAATAGAAAGAAGAAAATGAAAAATAAAAAAAAATGAAAAAGACTTACCCAAGAGGTTGCATTTAGCACCTGTAAAGTATTGGAATTTAAAGCTAGTCTCTCAGTTCTAGATACCATGTCTTAACCGGTGTGACATTATTTCCCCTAGGGAAATCAGACAGGATATTATAGTAATGGGCCTATTGACTCTCAAGTGAGAAGTCGAAGCTTGGCTTATCAGTAATCTACGAAATGCTTTGCCATTAGCTTCCAGAGAGAATATCGCTGCCTAGAAAGTTGCTTGTGTAGAATCTCAGTCCCATATGGGTATGGTGATATTCCCAGATGCACTCCTTAGTTTTTTGTGACTTTCCCCAATCATGTTGAAGTGATCTTTGGGCATTTCACTAGCTACGATGCCAGAGCCTTTGTTATTACTTCTACTTGGCCAAAAATCTTACTTTCCCTCTGCTTTCTTGTCATTGCCATATCTCCGGTGATGCTGAGCCTGACAATCTCACCTAAAGCAGCACAAAGCCTCTCTTCAGTCACTCCTTGCACCATAATTCTGGTTGTGATTCTCATAGCTCAACCTCAGGCTTCAATTTCCTTAGTAAAACACAGAAGGGACTCTGCTTCAGGAGATATCATTTTCTTTGACTGTAGAGTAAGGTACAAAATGGGCTCATAGGCTAAAGGCTCAGTATGTTTTTCCATATCATTCTGTTATTTATATGTGTGTTAATGTATGTATGTATGCATGCATGCATGCATGCATGCATATGTGTGTGTATGTGTGTGTATGTGTGTGTATGCATGTATGTGTGTATGTATGTACTTGTTGTGGTTCTAGGCATTGAAAATAAGGCTTGGCATAGACTAGGCACGCTTTCTACCACTGAGTTTCTACTCTGAACCCATATATTACTTTTCTAAACCCTCACACCTTCTCTGACATTTCTTGTGGAAATTATTTGCCTTTTAGTTTTGCTTATTGACTTTCTCTTCAGTTCTGGCCTTGACATGATTTAGAGCCTGGCCCTCGACTGTATTTTATGCCTGCCCTAGACATCTCATGGAAAACTGAGAGAGAGCAAGGGAAGGGGTGACATTGTCCAAGAAGAAATATATTCATTAGCAGACTTATATAAATGAAACCCCTCTGTATATCACCTTTATAAGAACAATTTAAAAAAGAAATCTCATGGAAGTCAGCCTGATGTGGAAGCGCATACATGTAATCCCAGCTGCTAGGAATCCTGCACTTGAAAGTATCACAGTTCAAGCTAGCCTGGGTAAAACATGAGCAAGAAAGACTCCCATCTCAGCAAATAAACCTGGAGAACACCTGACTTTAATCCTAACTATATGAGAAGTGTAAAGAAAATGGTGGTAGTCCAGGGCATACCAGGAAAGAATCATGTGTTCCTATCTGAAAAATAACTAAATCAATGAAGGTTAGAGGCACGGCTCAAGTGGTAAAGCACAGTAAGTGGTAAATCCCAGGCCTACTTCAGAATTTGGTTTTATGTCCAGAAGAGACCAATAAATCATTAGAATAACAATTTAAGTTTATTATCCCCACGGAGTGGCTGGAATACCAAGGATTGTATTCAGAGACAGTCACATCACTTGGCCCATTCCTAAAGAGTTAGAAAATGGAATGATGGTTTTATTGATGGATAAAGTTCAAATCAGAGGAGAGAATATGTTCACCATAGGAATATGTCACTTAGGGTCAAAGGGATCAAGATTGTGATCCAGAATATCTCTTCTTTGTTACAGTGATGTGGGTATAAGACTTGACCTTTAGGATCTTCAGTTCCACCCTTTGTAAGAACTAGTAGAAAAATGATGATGATGATGATGTGTATGTGTGTGTGTGTGTGTGTGTGTGTGTATGAACCTCACACATGCATCCTTAGCACAGCATGTGGTCCATAGAAAGCATTTGATAAATGAGCGTATATAGCAACAACAACAAAAATCAGCTTGGAATTTTTCTCCCTACTCCTTCACTAGGAAATCTTTTCATCCTTCAAGACCGTTTAAGATGGTTTTGCTTTGCCTCCCTCATTGGGACACCATTGCTCATATTTTGCTATCAGTAATGATATCATTATGCATGCCAGGTGAACATATGAAGTTATTCAATAAATCCTAACTGAATGAATGCTTACCCTCTACACATTACTGTGGTTGATACTGAAGTCCAAAGGCAGCTTCTTACAAAGTAAAATCTCTGGGGCTCTCCATTGTTGGAGAAATGACTCTGTTACAGGTGTCAGAGCACAGAGAAAAGCCTACACACTCCATCTCTATTTGTTCTCCGGTCTCTGAATGAGAAAAGGTTTCACTGTTCAACTAGAACATTGCTAGCATATGTTTTGAAAACTACTGGCCTTGGAAGTAGGAATGCTATCAAGAAAATGCTTGTACCAAGACAGGCATTCCCAAATGCTGCCATTGGCTCATAGTTAACTCATAATGCTCTTAATATTTAACCAATTGATTGCCTGACTGGAACTATTTCCTTTTTCCCAAATTCATTCTTCTGGGCTGTCATAAGAGTCTCACAAGTTCAGAAGTGCATAAAACTCTTTGCTGTCCTCAATATTCAGTTGCAGAACCGGGGCTAAGTGTTCTCTGAGACAGTTCCAACTTTGTATCATTGCTTCTCCATCTTCCCTAGCCAGATAAACTGTTTCTAGTTTTCATGGTTTATGTTGGCATAAAGAGAAGCCACCTAACACATCCAAGAATGAATCACGATGCTGTTAAAAATGTATCAGATGATTCAAAAAGAAAGACAGCAGGACTTTTCAAATTTTGAAGCTATGGAACTTTTCTCCAGAAGAAGATTCTAGAAGTCTCAGGCCTCCGGGATGATTGAATTAAAAGTTTTTCCCCTATGCCATGTTCACACAAACACTCTTTCAGTATGATCAGCCAGCAAGGTCTGTAAACTTTGCATTTCAATATCACTTTACTCCCTTTAGACTAGATATTGCCTAGAAATAGCACCAAATGAGTGATCAGCAGCAAATAAATCTGACAAATCGCTTGAATGTCTTTCTCTCCCTCTGTCAGTCTATTTTTTTTATTTCAGGAGAATTTTATTTCTAAATCTCCACAGGAGTTGTCTCATGAATCATTGCCCTTCCTCAGAGGATATTTGTTCTCTGAAGCTTTTAAATCCTCTAGGGAGGTGTGGACTGCACAAATCATGGGAATGATTTCACTTAAGCTGAAGAAGCACTATGCAAACTTCAATACCACCTCAGCTCTCCCTTTGCAATTTTGTCCATTCATTCATTGTTCATTTATTCATCTTTTCCTTGCTCGTTTTCAACATTAATCCTCTTTAGGAAATTTTATTTAAATTATTCTAATATTACCTGATTTATCAGTGTCCTCAAAAGCATATAGGCAAACTAAATTATAGGTTTTCCCTATAACTTTGTTTTGATATATTAATCTAGCAATATGTCATATAGTAACATACACACATACATACACACACACACTTTTTATTAAAACATTTAAGAATCTCCATAGTGCCAGGCTTTCTCCTCAAGTTTTCATACACTATCTCTTTAATTCCGTAGTAGTAAGTATTATCATTTATTTCTACCAAAGGTCAGACCATGTCTTGTTTCTTATTTTATTTTACATGGGCCATACCATGCGCATGAAAAATATTAGGTGCTTGATCATTCACACATGAGGTTAGCCCACAGTGATCAATGATCAAGCTTACAGCATAATATGATATGAGGTGTAGGATGATCCTAGGGGTGCATCTTCACTATCTTTATCGAATTTATGTGATAACGCATTACAAATTATGCTAATATCCAGTGACTCCCTGCTATAAACCAACTGCTGTTTAAATGATTTTATACATTGATCCCTTAGGCGGGTATTATTTTTATCTCCATTCTACAGTAAATAGATACAGAAAAGTTAAGTAAGTTTCCTGGGATGGCTCACCTAGTCAATGTTAGAATTTGCACCCATGCTATCTCACACAATAGCACGTGTTATCGTTGGCATGATTTCACCCATTTTGGTGGGATTTTGTTTCAGCAGCTCTGAAAGCTAAAGTGCCAAAGCTAAGAAGGAAGAAAGTTTGCCTCCAGGTTAGTGAGTCATATAGAGAGTTCTAATCTCTCCTGTCTAATGACCTGCTCTATGAATTTGAGACTTATCCACTCAGAAAACCTTGAAATGAATCTCTTAACATTTATGACAAATATATTATGTGACATAACTTATGTGACACATATAACCCACATCACACATTTCATATAGAGCGTTTTGCTTGACTGGTATTTCATCCACATTCTTCAAATTTTTAGACTCGGTATTTTGTTTTTTTCATTGTATTCATTCTAGTCATTTTGAGACAGAGTGTCATTACATGCCCAAGATGGCTTCAAACTGGCCTCCAACTTGTGATCCTTTTGCACCGGCCTCCAGAGTGCTGCAGTTAAAGAGATGTGACACTATTTATTCATGGTTTTTCCTGCCTATGATTCTCACTCTCTATAGTGGTGGAGGTTCTTTCTTCTGGAGATGTGTCTTCCCTTTCCATCAATGTATTGTGGCTTCTTAACCTTCTGTGTCCCAGAAGACTGCCATGAAATCATGAGTTTTTATTTCACTTTGAGGGCATTCAATTGTCCTTTAGTGTATGATTATCTGCCCTTACGTTCTTTTGATTGTACACATGAAGCACTTTTCTCCTTGGCTGCTCATCTATTTTTCTCCTCGAAATCCCTTTTTAACTCTTTTCCATTTTGTAACTCTTCGATGTCAGTCCTCCTTGGCTACCAGGCCAACCTTACTATCTGTTCCAAAAGTTTCCCCCTCCAGGCCTCTAGAGAGGCAGCCTCACATTGCTATCTAACCCATGTGCCCATCGCTGTCAGTGAGCCCCAGTGCTGGAATGGCCTCTTCTATTATATGCTCCAAACTGAAAGATCTTCTCAATGGCCTTGCATCCCTCTCATTCCCATTTCTTGGTGCTTTGAGGAATAGTTCCCTCCAAGCCCCATGTACAGAACATCATGATCTGCTGAGTTTTCCATATTAACACTCTATGTCTGCTCTAACACACCCACTTATTTGGATTTTCAGATTGTTTCTTCTACCACCTGCCATGAAAACTGGAATTGCTCCCTCACTTCACATGAGTCATTGCTTTCCCATGCTTCTGGTTGCTGCCCAAAATAGTGTGTGTGTATATCATGTCGTGGGGTACTTATCAGGCCACTAAACATTATATTCTGGGATTCCCACACTGATAAAAGTCCTCTTTTAATCAGTTTTACTTCCCTTGGGACTTGTGTGCCAGTAGAACGAGCAAGTCAAGAATCAGTAAAGGCTTTGAGTTCAAATTCTGGTACCACAAAAAATGGTACTATAACTCCATTTATGTCATATTATGTGTATCCTTCCAAACAGAATGAGTAATTGAAAATAGCCATCACTCTAATAATTACTAATAATGCTTGATGAGTAAGTCATGCAACTGGGTTGAGTCACTTTCCTCCTTTTCCAGCTTTACTGCACTCTTGACTGGGTTAGGTGTGATTCAACTCTGGCCATTAGTTTAGTAATAGAGCAGTGAGTTGAGGAGAAATCATAAGGAGATACATAGTGTGCAGGGATGACACCTATATTGAAGGGAGGCTGCCTTCTTCTGTTGGTATGAGGAAGTGGATTCTCTAGGCATTTTTTCCCATTTTTGTGTAGGAGGAATTGTATGTAGCTTTAAAAAAAGATTTTGTAGTGTAAAAGTGGAAGGGAGGTACTGACCCTCAGGAGAAAGAGTAAGTTAGCTCGGGGTGCTTTCAAGAAGTCAAGAGGATCACAGTATTCAGTTTTGCACCTCTTTAGGCTTGTATTTCTTTATCTCAGGGGTCAAAGAGTTTAATCTTTGGAGCTCAGTTACTCTTATATTAAATTCTACACCTGATCGTCAGATTTCAATACCCTCCGGAGGCACAGTATGAAAAAGTCTTTTCGTTTTTCTTTTTTTTGTCAGTTGTGGGGCTTGAACTCTGGGCCAGGTGCTATCCCTGAGCTCTTTCAGCTCAAGGCTAGCACTCTGCCACTTGAGCCACAGCACCACTTCCGGTTTTCTAGTGGTTAATTGGAGATAAGAGTCTCGCGGCCTTTCCTTCCCAGGCTGGCTTTGAACTGAGATCCTCAGATTTCAGGCTCCTGAGTAGCTAGAATTACAAGCGTGAACCATTGGTGCCTGGCTGAAAAAGTCTTTAAGAGGCTACTATGGAAGTCCTCTGGCTTTAACATTTAGATATTGTTTGTTGACTGATAAAGATTTCATGACTTGCTTATCTTTTCCTACAGCATCAGTGAAGCCTAGCAACAGATTGCAAATAGCCACCTAATTTCACCATGCCTACAGGTTTTCCCCCATTGTACTCAAAGGCCCATATCTTGCACAATTAATGAATTGCTATTACTGATATAGCACCCAAACTCATCACCAGTAAAACATTAGGACCTCAATCTTGTGCTCCAATAACCACCATTAATGGGGTGTTTATTGCCAGCCAGCTGTCTGCTAGGTGAACCAGCTATATAATACCATTTTAAGATCAGCAAACCTACCACTGTTCAACCACCACAGGCTGTATTTTTCAGCAAGTAGACACTGAGGTGGAGTTTATCATGCTAAATGAATATTAGTAGATAACCTTCACTCAAACCCTGTGGAACAGATGCAAAGGAAGCACGATTTGAGAGAAAGAGAAATTGTGCCATGATATAGACTGAGGGAAGGTCTCAGCCAACACCACAGAAAGCTTTGGGATGAAATATGCATTGCGTTACTATAAATTTGAATAAGAGGGGCTAAACATTTATACACTTCTGTACATCCGTGGAGGATTTGAATGATATACCTCCCATCAGTCTATGTACAGTCTTTTCTTTTGTTTTGTCTTTTGTTATGTCTTCTGGTACTTAAGAATTTTATTAGTGTGTTCTCATAGTTAGCTTAATACTACTACCATGCTGCATTTTTTTTTCACTTCAACGTTTCTTACTTGGCTATACTCAGACTTGTGTTTCTCCTCATTGCATTGCTCTGCCTTTCAAAAAAATTCCCTAGGGTTTTGTTTGTTTGTTTTTAAGATTTGTTTACTAGAAGATTTTTGCATATCTATTAAGGTTTTGGTATAACCTTGACACTTGAAGAACAGATTCGATGAATATGAAATAGCATTTTTAAGCCTTTGAAAATGTTTTTTACTACTATCTGTCTGTATGTGGCCATGGTAAAATTTTATGACAGTTTGGTTGCCCTTTTGGTAAATGATTTAGATTTTTGCTGTTTTGTTTTTGTAGATGCTCAGAAATTTGATTTCAAGTCTAATAGTTTTACTAGGATAATCTGCCTGAGAAACAACTAATTCAAGTCATTCTCACTACACAGTACACATAATAGGTTTTTTCATTATATGGAGATTAACCATTTCTTCTTTAAGATTTTCTTGAATTGCATTCTAAAAAGTTGTTTTGTTACATTGGTTTTTTTCTTTTCTTTATAGAATTCAATTGTTTATATGTTATATAGTCTTTGGCTATGGAAAATTTCTGTTCTTACTGCTGTTTACTTAATTTTTATTCTCTGGCTTTTCTTCTCTGCTCAGCTTTTCTTCTTTTGACTATCAAATATTTCTAATAAATTTCAATGTACTGTTTTCTCACTAAGGTAGTTTGGAATCCTTTTTCCCCCACTTTTGTGAAGAATCTTACTTTTTATCTATTTCTTTCCAGTATTTGGCCATTTTATATCTTCCTGATTTTTGTCCATATATGTAATGAGTTTTTAACTTCTGATCTGAATTATGTATCTTAAATCTGAAATTATGTATCTTAAATTGTTTCTGTTCAGGTAGCATAATCAAATTTGGATCAGAATATTATGTTATAGATTTCTTCAGTAATTAACAATTTGGAGAGCATTATTCAAACAGCTGATAGGTTTTGATTCTTACATTTTTATATTTTTCTTTTTAGTTTAGCTTTGCATGGATGTCATCTACTTGGTTTTATTGTTGATGTTAATTTGTTTTTTTTTAATTGTCCTTATTTTGATATAGGGCTTTCTATATAGCAACAATCCTGTTGCCTCAAGTATTAGGATTTATAGGCATGAGTTACCGTACCAGGCTATGAATATCGTTTACTTTTTATAATTATTTTGAATGATTCATTTCCTGTATCAATAATTGCAGTTATACTCACATAATAGTGAAAGTTTTGGGTGACTTGCTATATTCCTTAGCTCAAGACTATCCTTTCCAGCTAGCTTAGGTGAAATTTCTGTAAACAATTTTGTTATTTTTTTGTATGAAGGATTTATGTGTGATGCATATTATAATTTCATTCTCTTTCTGTGACACACACACACACACACACACACACACACACACACAAATACCCACAGTAGGAGTTTCAATGTTCTACTCTTGATTCCTTTTCTATGTTTTTTTCCTTTTCCCCCAAATATACAGGAAGCACAATCCCATTTTAAGATGCCTTGATCCCACCCAAGATTGTTGTTTATGGGAGTGATTACTCTGGTCCTGCTTATGTTGAAATCCTTCCCTTTTGATTGTCTTGTGACCTGAATCTACTAGCTCTTAAATTCATTCTTAGCTATTTCTAACTCATAGCAGAGATTTTATTTGGAGGAAGGCTTTTTGGACTCTGACTTTTTTTTAAATCTCTGCTCTTCTGTCTTTTCAGTATCTTTAGTATTGATGCCTTTTCTTCTTAAGCTAAACCAAAATTATTATTATTGTTACTATTATTATTATTATTGTCAGTCATGGAGGCTGAACTCTGGGCCTGGGTGCTGTCCCTCAGCTCTTCAGCTCAAGGCTAGCACCCTACCACTTGAGCCACAGCGCCATGTTGGGCTCTTTTCTGCTTATGTGGTGTTGAGGAATCGAACCCAGGGTTTCATGCATGCGAGGCAAGCACTCTACCACTGAGCCAACTTCCCAGCCCCACAAAATTATTTTTAAATTTGCTAAAAGTTTATTTTTCTCTTTAAGTAGTTGTACAAAAGTTACCATTCAACAAAGTAAGATATTAATGCAATGACTCTTGACCAATGTCACCCATTTCACTATTCCTCACCACCCATTCCTTCCAACTTCATTCCTTCCCTCAATTTTCTTAATTTTGTAGTATGGGCATTGAATTTTATGACTGTATTCTCTCCTCTCATAAGAGCAGAGCTTGTAACAGAGCTCTGAAAGGTGTCTGAATAGCCAAACAAGAGATTTTTTTTTTTTAGTTTTACTGTTTGTGGTTATTTTTTCTTTTTTTCCCCTTTGATTTATTCCCTCTTGTACCCTTTTTTGTACCCTTTGTTTTGTATATGTTTATCTGATTTGGGCAGGGGAAATAGAATCACAGAAACAATAGGGCAAAGGGTGAACCAGTTCAACATTGACACTCTGTAGACTCTGTGTTGGAAGTGAACTTTACAACTTGGAGGAGAGGGGAGATGGGAAGGGAAAAAGTGCAAGGAATGAGGGAGGAGGTAACACTGTTCTGAAAGAAACGTACTTATTACTTGACTTATGTAACTATAATCCTTCTGCACATCAGCTTTACTTACAATAGGATGTAAGGTAAAGAAAGAAATGAAAGATTTCTTCCTTGTTGAGGCAGAATACTCACTCATACTCACCACATCTATCTTAACCTCACCCTGGCTCTTGAAGGGTGACCAGAGTAAATCATTGGGAGAGTTTCCAGGATTAACAGCCCATCCTACAGTCATTCTCATTGCTGATCTCAAGTCCTTTCCATCATTAATTTTACTCAGCTTAAGACTTTTTTTTAAATACAAACTCAAGAAGGCATCTTATGACTTCCTGCAAGCTGAGGTATTAGTGTTTTTGTATAACAAAAACAGGCCGTGTGTGTGTGTGTGTGTGTGTGTGTGTGTGTGTGTGTGTGTGTCCCATCACTGTACTTGGCATGTTATTTTGCTAGGGGAAATACTTCTACCTGTAAAGTGTGCATGCTTCCTAATGACTTCTTCATTTTTTTCCTATCCTTGGTTCCTTTCATGGAGACTGACTAATAAGTACTTATTGATGTAATGGACAGATGAATAACAAAGAAATGCAAGTACTCCAGTTGTGCTTGTACTCTGCATGCTCCCAGCAATTAGGTCTCTTCCTGACTCTTCTCTTTTGATATAGTTAGAAGTCACTGGTCTTTATCAAATAGTCTGTTAAGTATATGACCCAGTTCCAAAAGTTCCCAAGGTATGAATATTAACTAGACATTCCTCAGGACCTGGAAGCGTGATCAAGTATGTTCTCAGAGGATTTTCTTTCTTTTCTTCTCTGCATCCATGCCCAGTTTGGAAAACACAAATGAATATATCATCTCTATCCAAAACTGAACAGGAAGAGCAAATCCTTTCTCAATATCACAATACTCTCGTTATATACTGACAGAATAAACTTAAGGAGTTTAGGTTCTACCTTTGCTCTTAAGACTTGTATATTTCAAAGAGTACATGGCCTCATCCCAGATTATTATATGTCTTCAAATTCAAAATACTCTTACTTTTATCTTTTTCAGAGACACCTGGGACTGTAAGAGTCACCAGAGCATAACATTTAGGACTAGAAGGATCCTTGAGTTCATTTAACCTCATTGGACAATCACTGACTTTTCCATAATTATTCAGCAGGTTAATGGCAAAATGAGCAGCCAAACCAAAGTTCTTAACTCACATTGTTGTGTTCTGTCCTCAACCTATTTTGACTCAAGATGGAAGAACTGTGGCCTCTTCCCCAAGTCTCCTAACATATACTCCTAACCTGGCTAAGTGACCCCTAGTGGGAGCTTGAAAACAATTTACTATTCCAAGAAGCCTTAAGATTGTAGATGTAAACATCCTCCACCCATCCCACTGCAAAAAAAGAAAGAAAGAAACAAAAATTAAACCTAGATATGTTTATCTTATATTTTGTCATGTGAAAGGACAGAAAACTAACCTCTAAAAATGAGAAAAAGAGGAAAAAAGACCTGGAACATTCTCAGCTGGGTTTTTTTCTCCCAGGATTTTAAACTATTACCCATAAATTACAATTTTCTCTTCTAAATTCTGCTGTTACGAAGACAAAATTCATAGCAAATTTCAAGTCCTTCTGGAAAATTTTTAATCTCACAATCCTTTCTTCTACTCTCTTCTCTCTGGGCCTGTCCATAAAAAGGTGACTCTATTTTCTTTGAACACAGACAACAGTAATTCACCATCTCCGTCTTGCCACACCCCAGGGTATCTTCAGTCATAAAGCGTGTCAAGAGAATGTCAAAACAAAATTAATTGAAATTGAAACAATAAATTGCTGCCATACGCTATTTTCTGAAGGCGAAAGGAAGAGAAAGGAAAGGATTGTCATAAAATAAAGCAAAAGAGGAGCGTCCCAAAGAGTATGGGAGGGAATTACTGATGCAAGAACAAGAAGAAAAAAATCCACATTTTGAAAAAAATCTCTTAGATTTTAGAAGATGAAAGAAAACAAAACCCAGCATCCAGAATTGCCAAGAACAAGAAGCCATTTCTTCTAAGTCATGGCCTCCACAGGATTTCTGACAGTTTGAACACCAGCTACAGTCTTCCTAATGCCAAATTTAACATGTAACGGCATTTCAGATCTGTCACTAGAAGCGTGATGATGTCAGTGAGAAAATCTGGTGTTGTTTCATTTTCACAAGTTTTTGCAGAATCCCAAAGGAGCAGTTGGTTGAGCCTGTCATCACCAAGAGGGGTGGGGAATCATTAGTGATCACAGAAACAAGTCCTGCTGTGGGATTAAAAATTAAAAAGTAGGTGCTAACACAAATGATTGTCAAAGGGCGGAAGGAAGGGAGGCCGCTACAGTGTCCATCATTTGTGGGAGCTCCAATTTCTTTAGAAGGGTGGGAATTCATTTTTGCCTCCTGGCCATGCACATAGTTGAATAGTGTCAATTCATATTTCAAGGATCTTCTGTTATCAGTGTTTGGAACATGCGTGAAGAACTGGGCATCTTTTTACTCCAAAACCATGTGCGTCTTGCCCACTAAAGTGGGATGAAAGAAAAATAAACCTGTATGAACAGAGTAAACTGGATTGTCTTTTTAAGAGGGTGGGCTTCACATAATCAAAAGAAGACCAGCATAGAAAAATGAGGCTGGCTCTCTCAGGAGTAAAAGGCAATTTTGATCAACTAAATTACAGTCTAACAAAATAAATAGCAGGAAGTTGAAACATATTTTGTCAGAGAGGGGAGGATTGATGGGGGAGGTGGGTAGAAGAATAGGAGAGAAGGGTGGATGAATACAGTCATAATATTCAGTGAGTACATGTAAAAACAAAAGGTAACTTGAAGGGATTAGTAGAATTGAGACAGATTGGGGAAGGGAGACTTAAAAAAAAGTGGTGTCAGTGATCAAGGTGCATTGATACGTTGAATTGAAACTCCTTTGTACAACCTGTTAGAGAATTAAACAATAATAATAAATGTAATTGCTTCTGTCTGTCTGACTTCAGTATGGTATTTTCCCCTGCCTTTGGCCTCAAACTGAAACATCAGTTCTTTTTGTGCCTTAAGCCTAGAGGGTTTTGGAACAAAATGATAGCACTAGCAATCCTGGGCTTGCTGACGGCAGATCTTAGGATTTCCTGACCTCCAAAATCTTGTCAGTCCGTTCTTTATAATGCATATAGGCATACTATGGGTTCATTCTGTTGTTCTGGAGATTCTTGATTAATACAATCGAGGAAGTGGCTTCAAATATAGAAATCATAAGCTAGTATAATGGACCAGAAAGCTAGCAGGACATGGGGCACTAGCAATTTTTGTAGAATCCTTATTGTAGTTTTGGACTGCTAAACTCTTGAGTATTCAAGCTATTCAAGAAAATATATACATAGTTTGTTTAAACACTGTTACTTCTGCTTTCCATTACTGCCAGCCAAATGTAGTTCTTAATTAATATATTCCTCTGTTACACATAAGCTCAGCAAAAAGCCAGAAAGTAAATTTATACATCTTTGTTTTAAATGCAGTGTTGAATAAATACAAAGTTTTGCCCAGAGCAGAAATTCTAGAATTACTTTTGGATTGATCATGCCCTTTAATAAACATTTGTAGAACTGCTAAAAGGTGCCAGGCAGTGTGCTCAAATGGAAAACCCACCTGAACTAGCCACCTTGCTAGTTAAACAGCTCTTAACCAGTGCTCCCCCTTTTTCTGAAACCCACAGGCATTAATGCCCTCAAAGCCCTGTATTGTTCTGCTGAATTAAAAACTATGCTCTTTTGTTTTTGTATTTTTCATCTTACATGTGGTATTTTACACTTCCAGAGTTAGTTTTATTTGTTCAAAAGCTTAATTAGGTCAACTGTTTTTATTAGTGTATTGATATTATTAGCATATAACTAATAAAATGTGAGTAGGCAAAACCATGCAGTATCTTTTGGGATAAAAGTAAATCTGTTGCTCTGAAAAGAGGAAGTAAAATGAAACCAACTCAATGCTGTCAAATTGGGTGATTACAAGTCAATTTTTAAATATTGGGGGAAAACTTCAAAGCTTCAGAAAAACATTGTCCTCAGACTGCTTTGTAATTGCATTTAAGTTCTTGATTAAAAAAAAAAAGAAGCCATAAAGCTTTATTTCAGTGATCTGGTTATCCAGGAACCCCGAATTGTCAGAACTGCCCCCAAATAAGGCTTTTCATGTCAAAAGATTGACCAATGCACATCTGTTCATATATAAAATTAACTATTCCATAATTGTTCTCTTTATCTCTAGGTACCTCTACCATGAGCCTTTACTTTGTAAAAATCCTGGTTTGATTCCATTATAGCTTAGTACCAATTCAGATATTTACATATATAATAAGAAAGTGACCCACAAAACTTTACATGAGAGCATGTGTGATACTGTTTGAAGTGATTTAGAACATCAAGTACAATATCTGGAAAGCTAAATTCCAGCAGCAGTGAGGAAGCTTTTAGAACACAATATCTGTTAATGACCTACACGACTGTCTTAAGTTCATTGAGGTTCTGATCAGAGGCCTTTGGCTGACCCAAGAATAGACTGATACAACTCCACACAGTGCTGGCAGCATGGAGGAAACATAGGCATGTATATGTATCTACTAATTCAAGAACTGCAATGAGAAAGATAAAGATACCAGTTTTAGAACCATGGAAGCTGAAAAGACAATATTCATTGACTTGTGATGAGAAATCCAAGGAAGAATGGCTTGCAAAGTGGTAGTACCAGGTGGCCAGCTACAACATCAGACATTGTCAGAACCTTCTAAACCTATTATTTTTAAAATTTTTTATTATGAAAATACCATACAGAGGGGTTACAATTACATGGGCAAGGTAATGAGTACATTTCTTATCAAGCATTGTTGTCTCCTCCTTTGTTTCTCCTTCCCATGCCTTTCCATCTCCCCCCCCACTGCCGCTCCTCCCACCCCACCGCCCAGCCTGGCCAAAGTTGTAAAGTTCGTTTTTCAACATTATGACTTGTACATCTCATTGTTGCAATGGGTCCACCTGTATTTCTATTTAAACAGTTTGTTTTTGCCCTCCACCTCCACAAATTATACCAACATCAAATACAATGAAAGCAGGGGTTATACCGTGGGGGAGGGACATACAAAGAAACAAGGAAATCATCTTATAAACATGTTAGAAACAATTACAAGAAAGAAAAAAACCATTTGAATACTTATCTTGGGGTTCATTTCACCCTAACATCAACTTATCTGACCTTTTCTGCTTGACTCAGACATACACTAGTTATTGCAAATAAGGGAAACCATGGTACCTATGTTTCTTTGGGCCTGGCTTACTTCACTTAATATAATTTTTTCCAAGTCTTTCCATTTCCTAACAAATGGGGAAATGTCATTCTTTCTGATGGAGACATCGAATTCCATTGTACATATACCTCAAGTTCTTGATCCATTCATCTAGTGAGGGGCATCTGGGTTGGTTCCATTTCTTAGCTATGGTAAATAATGCTGCAATAAATATAGTTGTGCTGGTAGCTTTAGTATGGTCTTGTTTGTGATTATTTAGGTACATGCCCAAAAATGGGATTGCTGGGTCATAGGGGAGCTCTATATTGAGTCTTCTGAGGAACCTTCATTCTACTTTCCAAAGTGGTTGAACAAGTTTACATTCCCACCAACAATGCAGTAAGGTTCCCTTCTGCCCACATCCCCTCCAGCGTCTATTGTTATTAGAGTTCTTCAATATAGCCATTCTAACTGGGGTGAGGTGTTATCTCAATGTTATTTTGATTTGCATTTCTTTTATGGCTAGGGAGGTTGAGCATTTCTTCATGGGTCTATTGGCTATCCTTCTTTCCTCTTCAGAGAAGTTTCTCTGTAAGTCTTTAGCCCACTTATTTATTGGGCAGTTGTTTCTTTGAGGATTTGTTGTTGGGGGATTTAATTTTTTGAGTTCCAGGTATATTTTAGAT